>NC_083482.1:12300404-12425404 GCF_030014155.1 Tachysurus vachellii | reverse complement strand
CAGATCCGTGTGTGACTGTTGTGTACCAAGTTCCCCAAACAAAGTGCATCCAGGAAAAAACACTTCATATTTAATTATATTTCAACACCCTAAGATGCAAATCATGTGTGAACTGTACTGCAAAACTGGCAGGAATCTTTTGCAAAATTTGCAGAAGCATGCAAATAATCTCAGATGGGTAGAGAAATGCTCTTCCCTGGCAGGTGAGAAGTAACACACACAGAGGCACATGAGCACATACAAGGACAAACACCACACATCCAGCAACAGACATAATGTGGAGGGAGATCACAAGGGATCCAACCTTTCACCCCAACCCAAGTGACAGAATGAACCAGCTGTCTGTCGAGGGGAGAGAGAGAGAGTGAGAGAGAGTGTGAGAGAGAGAGAGAGAGTGAGAGACAGAGAGAGAGAGAGAGAGAGAGAGAGAGAGAGAGCGAGGGGAGAGAGGGAGAGAGAGAGAGAGAGAGAGAGAGCGTGGGTGGAGAGAGAGAAGAATTCTATTCAATAGGACATTTCCAGTATTTGTGTGTAACCTGGTGTTCTCATGTTGGTTGAGAACATAACCACACAACCTCTGGTCCACAACTCAACAGCTCCTGATATGTGGAAAGATCATCCACTCTCAGCCATGTTGGATCTGCCCTACTTCCTGTTCGGGTGAAACAGACACTTAACTGCCTGAAACTGCTCATCAAAACATCAAACAGCTGACTTCCTATCTAATGTCCTACCCTCACTCACACACAGTTACCCTTCCTGCTACCACAGGCATAACTCCAAAATAGGGTCTAGTCCAGGAAAAGAAAAAAAAACACACACATTTAGAAAATGGATTATCGTGCCAATGCGCCAATGTTTATACACGTTTTTAAAAAATGTGTGCATTATGTAAGTACACTGTGTCTGTCTAGAGATTTAGACTAGTTTTTCTTTACAAAATCAAACAAAAAAGTGAATATGAGTGAATATGGCTAAATGTTAATGTTGTTCAAGTTAATCTGGTGCTAAAATGTACAACAGTCGGAAGATGCCATGAAACCTGCATTTGTTTCTTTCTTTAACTAGTTGAGGATGAAGAGTCTTAAACTCACAACCTTTCAGGGAGGCCAACATCTTAACCACTGAGTTACACTTCTCCATGTGTTTGACTACAATGGGTCAAATAAGCATGCAAAAGTCAATGCATGTCTCTAGTAGGGAAATAAAAAATGAAGTGAGTATAATAATACTCACACTACACTTCTTTCAGCTTGGCCATCAGTCAAACCAACCAAGTGTAAATTAGACAAATGTGTGTTGATTATAGAGGGTAACTTCATTGTTACCTCCAATTTCAGCCCTCTCAGGTCATTGACATTTCAACTTAACCCACACTTTCAGTTTCGGCTGATACAAGGAGAGATGCGCTGCTCTAAAAGCACAAATCTCCATCTGTCTTTGGCTTTTTCTGCTTCTCCACTGGTTTTGTTGCTTCTCTCGCTCCCTTCTGTTCATCTATCCGCCATTCTTCAGGTTTGAACTGATACGAAACCGTGTCAGAAAGTGTGTTTGGTTGTCAATGAGTGCAATGACATAGAAACGTAGACATTTTGAAAATCTATATACTTCTGAATGGTTGATTCCGGAAAGATCTACTTTACTTACATTTACAGCATTCAGCAGACACCTTTATCCAGAACAACTTACATTTTTATCTCATTTTTTATACAACTGAGCAATTGAGGGTTAAGGGCCTTGCTCAAGGGCCCAGCAGTGGCAGCTTGGTGGACGTAGGAATCGAACTCACAACCTTCCCGATTGGTAGCCCAACACTTTAACCACTAGGCTACCACATCCCCAACATCATTTTTATCACATTTACACCAAACTGCTGTACCAGCATTTAGCAGACACCTTTACCCAGAGTGACTTACAACTGAGCAATTGAGGGTTAAGGGCCTTGCTCAGGGACCCAGCAGTGGCAGCTTGGTCCTGGGGTATGAACCCATGACCTTCCGATCAGTAGTCCAACACCTTAACCACTGAGCTACCACATCCTACATCTTTTGACTCCAATCTACAGTAGCCTTCTTTACATTTCTAATCTGCTGTACAGAAATGATGAAACCAGAGTTTAAGCAAAACTCTGTAGTATTACTAAATATTCTAAGGTGTCAACTGCCTTTACCAACCCAGTCTGTGGTTACAAAGAAACCGTGTGCATATGCAAAATGGCAAAGCAGCAAAACACTTCAGAACCTGTTCGGCTCTTACAGATGACGTTACATAGACCAGATACTTCAAACACGAGCTTGTCTTTTTCAATTGGAAATTGGAAATGCTGAAGGTGTGAAACTGAGATGTCACGTTTCTGGTGTGAATCAGGTATAAAAAGAACACACAAAAAATAAAAAGAATCCTTAAATACGTAGCAAACCGTCTGAAGTCGATTTATCGACTTCTCAAACGTTCCCATGAGTTTAAACCATCCTCAGTAAGTTATTGATCAGCCAGAGGGGGAGGAAAGAGCGGTTTGATGACTCAGCTCTTGAAAAGCCTGCTTTAAGCATGTTGGCTGAGGATGTCAGCTGGAGCGCATCGCTGTGAGCACGTGACCTTGTTGATATTCTTTAGAGCTCAGAAAAGCTTTGATCGCTCCAGCGCGTGTGTTCGACATTATTTAACATATTTCTCCAGAGATGTTTGACAATCAATCAACAGATGTATGATCTATGTCTCTTTTGAATTTCCAATCACGATCATGATGTTGGGCTTTAAAATAGTGTTGAAAGTTTGTAAGGGAAATATTTATATTTTGTCAGTGTATATGAAATGATAACGTGCGGGACATTAAATGCATTTGCTTTCAAAAACCATAAACACTCTACACAATGTTATCTCAAGTGTGAACTCTGGAGTTTATAGTTTTGTGCACTGCGGGCGATTTCATTAGTGCTGTAAATGTGGGAACTGTATATGTGTTGAGGAAATGCCCAAACACTGCCTGCATTCAGTTAAGAGCTCCTTTCCGTTTTGCAGGACTGATGAAAAGCACATGAGACGTGTTCAGCTGAGCAAAGGATACACACAAAAAGCTGCACAGTCTCCTATTGACAGTACAGCGAGTGACCCTTTCATCCTGAATACGTTAAAATTCATCATGAAATACTGTCCGGTGACTAATTATCCAATTCATCTGAGTTTGTGTGAATGCTGGGGCTGTTTTCGAGGCGGTGTCGTGTTGCTTTTGTAACATCTGGCATCCTTCTCTAGTCATGAAACGGGATCATGTGTGGTCAGTGAAGATGCACTGGAGACACACGCACATAGCTGAGTGTGAACAGATATCGGTCTTGTGATCCGATCGCTGGAGGTTTCCGTAATTCTATAAATAAATGGCATGAAAAGGAGAAAATAAAGATGGCATTTAAAAATGACCTGGTGCATACCAGACAAACAGACACTACTACAGTCTCCACTGCTTTGAATGCCTTTTCAAAATAATCTCAGCTAATTTTAATCAGTCTCTCTCTGAAACTCAAACCTGTAGTCTAAATTAACCGGAGGATGATAAACCATCTACGTAAGTCGGAATGCTCGCTCTTTAGAGCAAACAACAGAACACCAGAACTAGCCCATTAGCATTAAAGCCTATTCACACAGCACGAGGCTGAGTGCCAGAGATGGATAAAGTCTAACTCTGCTGTTGTCTGTTATCAGAAAGCTGGCCTGTGTGGTTTAGTATATTGAGCGGCACAACACAGAGGTAAGCATTAGGGGCTTGAGCTAGGTCTGGGTTTACATGAGTTGTATTAGTTTATACAGGACCAAGGACCATTTTAAATGACCTTTCCTGATTTTAGTTTGCGGTTAAATTTGCCGAAACCTTTCCAACACTCCAGTCCAAGCAGTTAAAGGTTCAGCATCTCACCGGAAAGAACACAAGTGACTAAGGATCTGAACACAAATCATAAGCATCCAAACACTATAAACGCTGCATGAGATGCTACCATAGAAACAAACAACATGTATGAATGAGCGCATTAACCCTAGTGTAATCTTATGTTTGGGATCCTACTGTTTGGGAGTCTTTACTTTATGCGGTTCAGTTTCTCGCTATATAAATTTATACACAATTTCTCTTTGCTGTCTCAGCACTGTTTTTCGCCTTTATTGTGTTTGCATCTTTGTCACTGGGGGTTTGGTCTTCATCACTGTATACAGTATGTAACGGTTATCATAAACCTCCGAGGCACTCAAGATGTCAATAATGTGTCGTACCAGCTCGAACTCTCTTTACTACGAGCTCTTGCTTTAGTCCCTTCCATCACTGTTACAGAGCTCATAAACTTTTATCTGTTCTTTAAAACTCCAGGCCAAGAGGGTCACAAAAGGTCTGCAAAGATTTTATTTTCCCTTTTTGAAGAGCAGTGATTTAACCTATAAGGGTCTTGGCGATTTGTCGAGGAGTTGCAGTACATGTCGAGGAGTTGTGTGTGTGTTTGACGTCATTGTCAGACAGCTTAAGAAAGTTTTTAATTGTGTCTTAAATGTCAAAACAAAACAAAACAAGCTTCCCATCTTGGACCTTGTCCTGATGCTGCAGTCACAGTCAATATCTCATCTAAGTTGCTGCTTTTTAGTCAAAACCTAATGCTGAAATTGATTTAAAACTTTTAAATGACATCTTTTTGGACCTCTATCGAGCCACAAGGGGGGGAGGACATGAATGCCTCCATGTTCATCTTCTGTTAGCAACAATTCAACCAACTAACTGTGATGAGTCTGTATACCGATTGGTCTACAGCAAAATAAATATACAGAATAAGCAGTGCTACTTTATTTATTGTTCATGCTGGGAGTCACTTTGTTTTTTTCAGTCAAGAGCAGAGAGAAGAAAGGATCGTCCCAAGAAGACAAGATGAGTGAGGAGCTTTTTTTTTGTTTTAGTTGAATGCCACATATCTTTTAAACTTCTCGATCAATATTACCACGTCGTCTCTCTCTCAGTCAGTAAAAAGAGACCCTGTTGCTTGTGACGCATCTCGACATCATGCTCCAAGATTACACACAGAATAGCATTGCAGGATGTATTCAAAAATAGCACTGCCTATGCATCGCTGCATACTGTATCTGTGGCATGCCTTGTTTTAATATAGTAAAATGTTAAAGGTCACTTGCATTGCAGTGGTCAACATATCACCATATAGCATGATACTGTACTGTGTCATGAGGTGCTGATCACTTATCGATGTGCATCATATGATAAATGTACAGCCTACACGCCATTATACGATGTACACATTTAAGTTTGATTTAAATGTTGTGTGCTAAGCTCTGTGTGTGTATCTTTGGCAGAAAGCAGGAGGCTAACTGTAATAGTGACGTACACTCTCCAGGATCAACAACAATATCTGCTTATTTAGAAGGAAAAAAAAATGTCCCATTTTGTATATTAAGGCACAGTGAAATTCTTCTCTTCACATATCCCAGCTTGTTAGACGGCAAGGGTCAGAGCAGAGGGTCAGCTGTGATATAGCAAGGGTTAAGGGCCTTGCTCAAGGGCCCAAGGGTGGCAGATTGGTGGTGTAGGGGCTTGAACTTTTGACCTTCTTCTCAGTAACCCACAACCTTAACCACTGAGCCACCACTGCCCCCAAAATGTCACTGTATACAATAAGTGAGAGGTTGTACAGGACATCAAAATAATCCAGGAACATCAAGGAATCGTTTAGATTGATGCTTTAACAAAATCGAACGTTGTTGAAACCATGGCGCTACATCATACACAAAAAAAATGCCTGGCTGCGTGTGCGATCGTATCTATTCACCCCTTCACCTCTCCGGTCCACTATGAATGGTAGATGTTTGAGCGGAAACTGAGAGGGAAACATAATCACACTTTACACGCTGCACTGAGCAGCTCTGATCGAGAACATTCCTCCAGCACAGCAAAATAAACAGCAGCCCATCACACAACTATACTGCACCACACACACAAACACACACTTCACAAATTCCAGAACTCACGAAACCGGCTCTATTAGGTTTCTGCTACACTCCCACACACAAACATACACACACACACACACACACACACACACACACACACATGCATATACATACATTTTATATATATATATATATATATATATATATATATATATATATATATATATATATATATATATATATATATACACACACACACATATACACACACAGGCTAAATGCTCAATCACTCAGGGCTGCACTGACAAACACATGCCTGTGCTCTAAACAGTGCTTGCCATTACAAATACGCTCTGCGTACCATTTTTTCCTTGTGAATGTGAGTTCTCAATCATTCCTGACTAGCAATTTCTTCATCAGTGAAGTAAAAATATTCCCATTCACAGACTTTTCTCTGAAGTGTTAACCAGTAACACTGAGCACATGACCTCCACCTGAAGATCAGAGTCAGACCGCTTATCTCTGTCCTCTGAGCAAACACACACACACACAATGCCCAAAATACCAAGTCTTCAAACAGTCACTCGATAACCCGTTGGCCCTTGGACCACCTCAGCCGAACGCAATTTGGATTGAGTTACGAGTCGGAGACTGTGCTAAAATCACGTACAAAATCCGTCTAAAAAAAGAACGCAAATCAAAAGCAGCGCTGAACAAAAGAAGCCTATTTAAAGGCAGTGACTTCATGAGAAACAGCTCGGGCCTGAATGAAACTCAGACCCCACTTTATAGAAGCATTTGTTTCTATTTAGTTCCTCTTCGTTGTAAAGGGCCAAGACTGCAGTGTTTCCTCAGGCTCTATGAAGGCTTCTGAGTCTATTACCCTGAGTTACACTGATTAATGCACTCATCAGTGTATTAATACCACCATGAGTACATGCAGGCAGTGCACATGCAGTCTCTAAATGTTTCTGTCTTTTTTTCCCCCCTTTTTTCCAGGCTCCAGTTCAACGTCAACTAAAAGTTCTGGAAAACAGAGGAGACTAAATTAAATCCACATGCTTTCTTTCAAAACAGAAAGTGACAGAGAGTGTTGAGATACCTGCATCGCCATTTTTCGGGTACTAATGGAAATCCGTACATGAGCACAGACAAGAGAGGACGTTTGAACCACATGTTGGGTGCAAGTGTCTGTTACCTATCACAAAAAAATCTTGGAAGTAGGAGGAGATTGTGGAGGTTGTAAGCTGGTGTCATCATTTCCTATCACTTGTGTTCAGGGTACAAATTGACACCAGTAAGAACAGAGGAGCTTTACAGGGTGATAAAGGCTATGATATAAAGCTTGTAGAGATCTCGCAGTGTTCTTGATGGAAGGTTCGTAGACAATAATACTGAAGACCGCTGCACCGTATTGTCCAGTACTAATTGATTATGTTGTGCACTACTGTTAGCTCCACCTACATGTCCATGTTTGGTACAGGTTATTAGAGCAACTCAGCTACTGGGTTACTCTTTGTGTCATGTGGTGATGGAAGTGAAGATAAAATATTTGTTATTGCACCATGCAGTACTGCGCTGCCAGGTGAGAAAGTACTTACACTCCTCTGTCTGTTCTTCACACTGTCCTGAACAGACCTAGGAAATCATTAAAGGGAAAGACAAGAGCCACAGAGAAAAAAGCTAAAATGATCACTGTACCATGTACCACATACATACACACACACACACACACACACACGTTCCTCTGCAGGAGTGACTCCTCTGCTGACATATGCCAATGTCTAGAGAAAAGAGAAAGGCACACAAGAACAGCTGCAGTAACACAGACACACACACACACACACACTGCAAACTCTATGCTGAGTCTTCAGTTAAGCCCCATGAAATTTTTGCTGCTACCTGCACCAAGGACATAGAAGCCAATGTGAACGCATGGCCCCACACTGATTCAGTGCTCTCTCTCTCTCTCGCACACACACGTACACATACATACATACATACATACACACACACACACACACACGCACGCACACACACACGCACGCACACACACACACACACACCTCCCCCTTAGACCCCATTTACCCATAAGGTAAAGTCATTAACAGCTCAGCACAGCTCAGCTCAACCCCCCAAATCACAGCAGTGTTAAACCCCCCGACTCACCATGCTGTGAGAAATGTGTCCTTCCTAAACTTTGTCTCTCTTGCTTCATTGTCCTGCTAGTCCTGTAGTTCCAATACTTGACTGCATGTGTGTTTGTATGCATGTCTGTGTGTGTGTATGTATGCACACATACACACACCAGATCTCTACCCGGCAGGTCTCGGACACACTGACACACTCCACACACTGCAGCAACTTTCACGAGGTAAAGGCCGCCCACTCTGTATCCCGGCCCGCCCACTTGTCTCTGCCTGTCAGTCATTCGCTATGGACCGCCCACGAGGAGAAAAACCTGCATGTGTGGTGCTTCTGCTCCAGGAAACCTGAGAGGGGCAAATTAAACTGCAAACTACTGTAAATGAGAAGGGAGGTGTTTAAATGAAGGGTTATGAAAACAGCCTTCAGATATAAAATGATAGGACTTCAGAAGAATAAACATAAACTGAAAAAGGCTCTGAGTGATGACAAAAAGAACATCTGTTCCTTTTACATCTACAAGAGCAGATGTCATTGAAATCCTTTCTTAACCAAGCCCAAACTAGTTTTCTAAAAACATCCGAAAACAGGTCATCTTGCAACCAAATCTGTGAGGGAAAAATGTTCTTGGATGACTAATTGCATTTACGTAGTTTGGTGTTTGTTAGTGTCATTTAAAACAAAGTTTCTCATGACATCTTCAATACTTTGGTATAAGCTAATTTGGGAAGGGTTTGTATGAGCTTAGTGATGGTGACATCAAAAGATGTCAAAGACCTCCAGAACTTTGGATAAATCATATTCATGACTAAAGAATGACACGGTACAGGCTAGGCTAGTTTGCTAGTTAACCTAGCTATTGTTAGTCGTTTCTTTTCACTGCTCCAGTTATATTTATCAGGGATATATATTTTTATTGGTAATATCCAAGGATATATTCGATATGGCACGGGTTTGACACCTTTCCTGATGTTAGCTATTTTCATTAAAGAACAAAATAGTTTTGATTGCATGCTATGTTTTGAGGTTTAAATATCATGTATCTCAGAATACACCTGCATTCACCCTTACAATGCGAGACACAGCTAGTACTGTTAGCTTGTGCTGCTAATAGCTTATCCTCTTCCATCAGTGACACATGGCAATCGTTGCCTTGTGTAAGTTTATGTATGAGGAAGAGGGCAGACAGCAATATCCTGAGTGTGTTCAGCTGTGTGGCAGCCGAAGGTTTGCAGAGAAGCTTGGAAAAAGCCTACCAGCACTTTTCCTTGCAAAACTTTATAGCAGTGTATGTGAGGAAACCGATTCAGTTTCAAAGGCAAGGGAGGGGTAATGCCAAATACTGTTTGGGTTTAGTTTGCCCCAGATCCTCATGTTAAAGTAATCCCACTTAAAACAACTCTGCCACAGAAAGCATTAGTGAAGCACCTTCCCTAATTACTCAGGGGAAAGATATTTGAGCCGAAGGACAAAAGCGGCTAAAATCATTCTATAAGAAATTACTGAAATAACCCAAAATGGCTTCTGAGATGTGAAGAGTGAAACATAAAGTAATAACTGAATTAACAATAGATGTTTGTTTCCTGTGGACCGTTTTCTTGGTGTCCACATCTCACATGACACCATGGTGAGGAAGGCCTGACAGGGCCTTTAGCATCTCAGATGCCTGAAAAACTTCAGAATTCCTTCAAAGGAGCTTAGGACTTCTACACCTGCACCATAGACAGGGAACATCACAACCAGGTTTGGGAATAACACCAAGCAGGACAGACAAGCTTTCTGATGCAGTCCATCTACAGCTAGTGCTGCTGGACCAAGGCCAGGAAGATAGTGCTCAGAACCTCAGCCATCCAATCAATGTACTTTTCTTTCTGTTGTGCTCAGGGAAGCACTTCTGCTCATTAAAAGCGAACACAAAGAGAATGATGAGGAGCTTCTTCCTGCATACCATTAGGGCCCTCAACCAGTTGGACGCCAAGAACTCTACCTCAGTACTGTTTTGTAACTCTGTGCTACCATTTAAATAAACTTTTGAATTTTGAATTTGCATTAAAAAAAAAAACACGGGCAAGTTTATGGACTAGGGTATAGGTGAGGACATTAGAGTATCAGCTCTACTTAAAGAACAATCAATATCATGTGTAATAATCTGAGTGAATCCAGCAGCACCTGCAGGGGCATCATCCAATCTGCACAAATGAGGTCTTGCCTTCATCTACATCCTCAGTTCTGCTTTAAACGTCACGTCTGTATGCTGATCTAAAGAGTTCATTACTCTCCAATTGAGTTAAGAATGAAGCATGATGGGTAAAATCAAGCAGGGCTGCATTTTCTGTGTGCAACGTGGCTGAGAGCCTCATGACAGATCCAGATCGTTTAGCAACTGTTTAGAGCCAGAGGGTGAAAAAACAAACAGTATAATCTAACAATAACAATCCCGACTGAAACGAGCAAGACGGCACAGCCAACAAGAATGCTTTAATATTTTTGTCAGCTTTGTTATTACGATCACATGAAGCACAATTCCTTGATCCCCATCCATTCCATATGCATAATTTTTCAAAAATTAGATCCGGCTTTCACCAAAAAGGCGTACTCATTCTCTGATATGATATGGGATGTCAGACGTCAAACAAAACAAAACAAAACAAAAAAAGCAGTCGAGGTTTGAGAGGTGGGAGTTTCAGCATGTACACTTTTCTGGCAACAGGCCTCAGGAACTTAAAAGCTGAAATCTCATTGACAAAAAACATTTTGAGATTTTCAGAACAAGATAAGATCACTGTGTTGTCGAAAGGTCAGGAAACTCATGTTTATAAAAGGTTTAAGACAGTGAGAAGTAGAAGAAATAAAAAAATCTTGGCAAGTGATAATGTCTTTAACCCTAACCCTGACCCTATTAAGCTTCTATTAGCAGATTATTTTGATTCTTTCTAGAGGCAATGAACGCATGAAAATGCATGAAATTATCAAAATGTTTGGCCAGTAGACCAAGAACATGTAAGTCATATAGTGTGAAAATACATGTAGATAATTTTAAAGATCTTGTTTCTGGCAATCTTTTTTTGGAAATAGTACTTCATATTGACCAGATTCAAAATATTTGAACTAGCTGTCATTTTATCTTGCAAGTTCTACTAAATAGGATATGAAAGGAAAGCATTTTCAGTGACATTCAGAATTTAAATGAATTCATTATTGGATTTCTTTTTATTACAACAGCTTTAGCCACAGTGCACCATTTTCTTTTTTTTTTTGCTGGTTTGGTTTGCATAAATGAGATGCCCTTTTGTGCTCGTCGCCGGGCTACAGGCAAATGTCTGTTGAGCGTCTGCTGTCTATCACGTTGCCTCTTTCTGTGAAAGTAGCAGTTCTTGGTGATGTTTATAGGCAAAACATACCAGACTATCTAGTAACTGCTAGACGCCTGGTTTACCAGAGCAGGGTAGATAACCTAAACCTGGGCCTTTCCAAGATGGCCTGTTTGCTTTGTATTTTAAAAACTCACAGTACACTTCATAATTATCACCGCATCGCATTGCCCTTATGTTCAACATAATCAAAGGCAAAATATCCATGATGGTATCTAGCTAACTCTATCTAACTTGGACTGATGAGCACTACTGGCAGCAATAATAAACTCTGTGGAGAAGTTTGGCAAATCTCTGTTGACTCCTGGAGCCTTCCCGGGATCCTAGACTTTGAGAAATACCAAAGAGATGCCAAAGAGTCATTAACATTCAAGATAAAGACAAAAACAGAATACAAAAAAAAATCCACTTATGTCTGAAGTTTTCTTAATATCTTGAGAATACCTTATCTGGCACTTGCTAGCTGTGAACCATGATTTACACTAAAAGCTTACGAGCTCTTCCATCTGTAAACGCACATTGTTGCAGGGAAAACAGCCATGACCAGGGCAGGAAACTCAGTGAATTCATTTGCGTCTCCAGCTATTGTGACAGAAAAGTGGAAAGATTTGCCATGAGGCAACTCGCGGCGCTGCTATTGTTCTCGTAGCTCAACAGATGACATGTTATATTATCCAGTATTTCGGTTTAACTGCCAACAGGAGGAAAGAAGAAATCTAGTGTGCGTTAGCGGTTTTTTTGTCTTTGTGTATACACTGTCGACACTAATCTACGGGGCTATACGGGTCCATATCAAAGCACCAGAAGGAATAGAACAGCTGAGTTATTCATGCCTGATCTTTCTCAAGCTGAAGTGGGCATTGCTAACCAACACTCAGAAAAACTGGATATTAACCTCGAAATAACTCCACTGGGAAAAAGGTGTCTGGAGAGAAGCTAGATCTGTTGTGGTCACCAAGTAGAATACCGCAGAGTTACTTACAAGACTTAACTTCTTAAAGTCTCAGTGATTCAGTATCGTGTGTGCTCAGTAAACCACAGCAGAAAAAAGTCATGACTACAAACTACCACACAACCTCATGACTCACCTGAAGTGTGACAACTCTGCAAGGCAGCCAAAGAAAAGGGAGAGACATTACATTCGTATGCAAAAGTTTAGGAACCCCTGACAATTTCCATGATTTTCATTTATAAATATTTGGGTGTTTGGATCAGCAATTTCATTTTGATCTCTCAAATAACCGAAGGACACTTCAGTAATATTTCAGTAGTGAAATGAGGTTTATTGGATTAACAGAAAATGTGAAATTAGAACGAAAAACAAAATTAGACAGGTGTATAAATTTGGGCACCCCAACAGAAAAATCACATCAATATTTAGTAGAGCCTCCTTTAGCAGAAATAACAGCCTCTAGATGCTTCCTATAGCCTGTAATGAGTGTCTGGATTCTGGCTGAATGTATTTTTGACCATTCCTCCTTACAAAACATCTCCATTTCAGTTAGGTTTGATGGTTGCCGAGCACGGACAGCCCGCTTCAGATCACCTCACAGATGTTCAGTGATGTTCAGGTCTGGGGGCTGGGATGGCCATTCCAGAACATTGTACTTGTTCCTCTGCATAAATGCCTGAGTAGATTTTGAGCAGTGTTTTGGGTCGTTGTCTTGTTGAAATATCCAGGCCCGGCGTAACTACAACTTTGTGACTTATTCCTCAACATTATTTTCAAGAACCTGCTGATATTGAGTGGAATCCATGCGACCCTCAACTTTAACCAGATTCTCAGTACCGGCACTGGCCACACAGCCCCACAAGCATGATGGAACCTCCACCAAATTTTACTCTGGGTAGCAAGTGTTTTACTTGGAATGCTGTGTTCTTTTGCTGCCATGCATAACACCCCTTGTTATGACCAAATAACTCAATCTTTGTTTCATCACTCCACAGCACCTTATTCCAAAATGAAGCTGGCTTGTAAAAATGTGCGTTTGTGTACCTCAAGTGACTCCGTTTGTGGCGTGTGTGCAGAAAAGGCTTCTTTCGCATCAATCTCCCGTACAGCTTCACCTTGTGCAAAGTGCGCTGAATTGTTGAACGATGCAGTGACACCATCTGCAGCAAGCTGATGTTGTAGGTCTTTGGAGGTGGTCTGTGGGTTGTTTTAGACCGTTCTCACCATCCTTCGCCTTTGCCTCTCCAATATTTTACGTGGCCTCCCACTTCTGGCCTTAACAAGAAGTGTGCCTGTCGTCTTCCATTTCCTCACTATGTTCCTCACAGTGGACATGTTCTTTCCCCTAAACCATAATGTTGAACAATCTTTGTTTTCAGGTCATTTGAGAGTTGTTTTGATGCCTCCATGTTACCACTCTTCAGAGGAGAGTCAAAGAGAACAGCATCTTGCAACTGGCCACCTTAAATACCTTTTCTCATGATTGGATTCACCTGTCTATGAAGTTCAAGGCTTCATGAGCCACCAAACCAATTGTGTGTTCCAATTAATCAGTGCTAAGCAGTTACAGGTATTCAAATCAACAAAATGGCAAGGGTGCCCAAATTTATGCACCTGTCTAATTTCGTCTGATGCATATTGCACATTTTTTGTTAATCCAATAAACCTCATTTCACTACCGAAATATTACTGTCTCAAGTTATTTGAGAGATCAAAATGAAATTGCTGATCCAAACACCCAAATATTTATAAATGAAAATCATGGAAATTGTCAGGGGTTCCTAAACTTTTGCATACGACTGTATGTAAACGACAGAAAGCTGAGTGAATTTTAAAATTACTCGAACTCCCAATTTTAGTAACAAGAACAAAAATGGTCAAAAACAAAAAAGTATGGACTGAACATTAAATTCCAAATGACAGAACAAAAAATAACCAAACTGAAATAACTGATCATGCCAGTGACATATTACACATCATTTATCAAGGAACCCCATCATCCAAATATCTGTCAGTGGATGTTTGCAAAAGTTAGGAGACAACAGATAATTATTTCCTCAGGTCTTGGCGTTGCTGGAGTCGTTTTGACATTGTTAAGTTACACTGCGCCTGTGGCAGTTCAATTAAATTCAGTTTTATTTGTATAGCACTTTTTAACAATGGACAGTGTCACAATGCAGCTTTACAGAAACAGAAAATAGGGATATAAATTTTAAATGTATCTCTAATGAGCAAGCCAGAGGCAATGGTAGCACAGAAAACTCCCTGAGAAAATTTAAAGGAACCAGACTCAAGTGGGAACGCGTCTTCATCTGGGGGACACCGGATGGTGTGATTATAAATAATTTCCCTTCTATAACTGTGTACTGTTTAGACAAAAAGTGTTTAAACAGGCACTTATGAGCTTAGGAGCAGCTTATAAGTAGGTGACTCACCACTATGATTAAAGGTTTATTCTAAATAGCAGTTATTTTTGTTCATGATTTTGGCAATGACACTACAAAAGTACTGTATTGTCAGTAATTCAGATAAGTGGTTGCTCAATAACATCTGTGGATAGGAAAGGACAGCGTGGCTTTTACACATAGGGTAACATAGGACTTCCATATTAATTTGTGAGTGAGAATCATAACCTCTAGTAATTATTTTCATCAGAGAACCATGCCACGCTAACAGCGTGTGACTTACTGTCAAATTTGTTTCAGGAAGAGTATTGGGTGATAAAGCATACCTCCAAACTGTCCCATAATGGACATAAAGAGGTCAGATTATCATCTAAAGAGTTTCCAGATGGAGACCTATTTTTGCTTTCAGAAACCAAAGGGGCAGAAGACGATGTCCGTGGAGTCAGACAGAGATCGTAATCCAGGTCCAGGCTTCAAGCACTGACCTCTGCCTGGTCTCAGACATGTGAACATTAAGATCATGAGCACAAAGACACACTTATTTCTAAACCCTAAGGCAAACCGTCCTTCCTGCTTATATCTGTGGCAAATCACACGGATGGTGAAGAACCGTCCCACAGCGCACTCTGTAGTCTGCAGGACGAGTACAGTACGTTGCTTCTGCCATGCACAGTTCCCAGAACGAGCGTCATAACGCTGCGCAAAGCTTCCAAACCAGTGCAACAGCCTAAACTAGTCTAGCAGCTGACAAACAACTGTTTTGTAATTTTATTATTAAAATGACAGACAAAATATTGGAGCTGGTTAGTAAATAAATTGGTCATACCTTATTTATATATAAACATTTAATTTGTTCATTTGAGAATGTGAACAGCAACAGCTACAAATGAAATAGAAAATCAAAGAATAGTTTCTATAGTAGTATTATCATGAATGGTATTAATTTTGGGACAACTTGTGTGTGTGTGTGTGTGTGTGTATGTGTGTGTGTGTGTGTGTGTGCGCGTGTGCATGTGTGTGTGTGTCTATGTAAATGCTCTACATCAGAGAGCCTGATTTTTGACCCTGAACTGGGGTGAAAATCAAATCTTGTTGCACAAGCTGCTTAAAAAGGTCATGAGATGGCACAGCTAATCAAAAGCACGACAGGCCTGTCTTTTAATGTAATATGTAGAGAGAAAAAGCTTCAAAACAAACTGGGCTGACCTCTGATCAGACACAAAGAGAGAGTGGTTTATCCAGACACGCTCTAGTGTAAACACTACCATATGCTCCTGTCATAATTGCGCTTATTTAAGCCTGTGTCTGATGCACACAGCTGTTGTTAACAACCTGAGGCTCTGTTTAAACCAGTATACGACAGGACTATCTGTAAATATATAAAACGTATATAGCCCTGGGCTAAGGTAGTCATTAAGTAAACACATACGTGTAAGTAGACACACACACAGAAATGTGACAGAAAAGCGATTTTCTTTTGTTCTTAAAAATAAACTATGTCTAAGATGATTGACTTGATGTACAATGGTAGTAAATTAGATGTAAGCCTCAAACCAGGTCCTAAACCACACACACCTGAGACCTGCACCGACATGATAGGGGAATGATGAGTAGAGATGGGGGGTTTATTGGTTGTTGTTTTTTTTTTCCCAAGCGTTTGATGATGAAGTTCTGTCACTGTTTCATACCTACACAAATCCCTTTCTTGCACACAATGATGGAGCTGTGTGACAGACAGCGTCTCATATCTGATGCCGAAATTCCTGACGTTCAGACGAAAACACAGGCCTGAGACAGAACTACAATTACAACTACAGATTGAAGGACAAAGAGGGGAAAATTGGCCACATGCTCAAGCATGTACAGAAAATCTGCAGTGACAGGATATGATTTACAAAACAAATTTACAACACGAGATGTGTTACACCTAAAACCTGTAAGTCATATAGGGCTATATAATACACCGCCTCTGCCACAAAATTCCACATAAATTATTATGCAAATGAAATCTGGTCTTTGTTCTTGGAAATAAAAGATATTTCTATGCCAGTGTTTCTTGTGAGCCTGGAGACAAGATTTTCAGAAAGCTATTGACTTGGCAAAACTACGTGGACAGGATGTCAAAGGCACTTATTACCACATTGGGCACAGGATTAGCTTTAAAACCCAATAGAAGAAGATCATACAGTGGATGGGAAGGACACGTTCTGATCTTTAGTCCAAACTTCTGCAAATGTGCAAAACATATGTCTCAAATAAGCTCTTTAAAAGCTGTATTAACAACTTCAATTCACTTCGAACTTTACATAACAATGCCGACTTCTGGCTCATTCTCTATCACAAACAAATAGCTGATATTTCCAAAAGAACTACATAAAGCCCCACGGCTGAACGGAAGCTCGCGGATCCAACAAATCTGGAGGAATTCCCACTGATAAAATCGTTAGTGCTTTAAAGCAGTTAGTCAAAGCAGCCGGCACTATTGACTGTAGCTCAAACAATAACTAATGACGTCTGCCAACCCTCCCTTTCTGATCCCCACTAAACACAGATTTAAACAAGCGCTGTCAGCTGTCAGAGTTGTGTTCTACCATCACATGAAGAGTGGGCTACAGCAAAAGGGTCACAAAGGGACTAGGTTATTAAAGATAATTAATCTGCTCTGTACGGCATCAGAGGTGAGACACCCGGATTAAAACAGTAGGAGGAAAAAAAATAAAAAGTGTTTAATACTTCTGTAAGAAAAGCAGCCACTTTAAAAAGAAAAAAAGTTCAATCTAGAACCTGAACTGGTTATTTGATGCGTCACTGAGACATTCCTTAAAGGATCTGAGTGTTTTCTGGTCAGATAGGGTTCCACGTTCCTTCCAGTAAACCTTTGAAGAAGAGATCAGTGAAGAACCCATGAGAAGAAAATGAGTGAGAAGGGAAATATTAAGCAAACATACAGAGTTGACGATTCCTATAACTTCTCTAAAGATTTAGTGGAGTTATTACATTTCTGTTTAACTTACCTTTGAAATCCGTTAACATAAAACAACAATCGTATTCTGCTCTTCGGTGTGTTCGTGGATTTTGAAGTTTGGAATAATATTTATAATAATACAGAACACTGCTTTAATTTTGGGTCAACACAGTTACGGTGAGCGTGACAAGGGTGAGAGTGTGACAGCTCCAGCGTCACTGGTTCAAATCTAAGATTGGATTACTGTCTGTGTGGAGTTTGGCAAGTTCTCCAAGTTCTCCATGTGTGTGCACGGGTTTTCTCTGGGCTCTCTGGTTTCCTCCACCTATAAATCTGTCAGGAGGCGAACTGTATTTTATAGTGCCTTGTAATGGCCTGGCAATAAAACCATGGAGTATTTCTACCTCACACTCAGTGAAGAGGCTTAGTGAAGAGTGAAGGGGAATGAAAGAAACAGTGTAAATTTGATGTAGCCAAAGGCCAAAGTTGGCCAAAGTCAAATAATATGATTTGTTTTTTTTTTTTAAAAAACCTTCAATGGTGTTGACCTCAATGAAATTTCACACTTTGATTGGAGTTACAGTAGTCAATAGCTACTGTACGTGCTATACTGTACCAATGCAGTACATAGCTGAAAATGCCACAAATATTTTCCAGTCCCTGTCTCATGTGTGTGTGTGTGTGTATATAAATATATATATATATATATATATATATATATATATATATATATATATATATATATATATATATATATATATGTATATATTCTGTCTGTTAACTAAAGACTTTCAATTAATGTTGTCACTGTGTATACACACCTGATATCTGAATACACATCAAATAAAACACTTCAAATAAAGTTCTTAAGAATAGTCGGTAGTCCGTCAGATGTGCATTATTAAAAAGGTAAATTGAGCGATTAAATACATTGTCTTGCTTGTGGTTTCATTATAAATCCTACACACTAGAGTAAATAGAGTGTTTTCTGTATGTTGAATAAACGCAGATGTTCTTCAGCACATGCTCTATTATTAGACAGAGCCACATGAGGAGAGACTGTTTACAGAGCATGACTGAAAACATTCAAATGGAGCTACCGACGGAGCGTTTCACTATGATTAATCACGTGCAACTTAAATTGAACGGCTTTAAGTGGTCCTGCGTGATTCCTGATGAAATAGACGTCACGTTTGAGTTTTGGCTTCGTTAAAGTCCACAAAGGAAAACCAATAACATTAAAAATGATTAGACACCAAGTTTGTCTGTTGACAGCAACACAGTGGATAAAAATCAATCTTCATAAACAAACTTAAAGTTTTCAAGAAATATAGCAAATACAGCCATTATTCATTCATTCATTCATTCATCCATCCATCCATCCATCCATAGAGTTGTTGTTTGTTCCTTCTCACTAAAAACATTTTTTTTGCATTGACTCACTGAGCGGAGGGCACGGTGGCTTAGTGGTTAGCACGTTCGCCTCACACCTCCAGGGTCGGGGTTCGATTCCTGCCTCCACCTTGTGTGTGTGGAGTTTGCATGTTCTCCCCGTGCCTCGGGGGTTTCCTCCGGGTACTCCGGTTTCCTCCCCCGGTCCAAAGACATGCATGGTAGGTTGATTGGCATCTCTGGAAAATTGTCCCTAGTGAGTGAATGAGTGAATGAGTGTGTGTGTGTGTGTGTGTGTGTGTGTGTGTGTGTGCGTGTGTGCCCTGCGATGGGTTGGCACTCCGTCCAGGGTGTATCCTGCCTTGATGCCCGATGACGCCTGAGATAGGCACAGGTGACCCGAGGTAGATCGGATAAGCGGTAGAAGATGAATGAATGAATGAATGACTCACTGAGCCTCAGGTGCATCGATAATCACTGTGTATGTCTGTACTCATTGTTCACAGTGAATAAGCAGGAATAGTGGCGCTCTGTTTTCTGTAAAATGTGTTAAGAAACAGTGTTTAGATTTTAATTTGGTTTGTCTTTTGGCTATCAAATAAGTGGCACAATAAAATCTGAGCAAAACAAACAAACTAAAAACATATTGTTACAGCATGCAGCACAGCAAAAGCCATCATGCATCTAACACACGCACACTGCATGAATCTTTAGGACTAAATGAGGTGCCAGCATACAGGACTAAAAACAAAAATACACAATCATTAACCTCTGATCTCTATTTCCAAACTGACAAACATTTGGGAAATGATTCTCAGGCTTTTACAAGGACCTCACTCTGTCTTTCATAAATGTCTAATAAAAAAAGCTCAATTGGCAGCCGACATGAGTGTGTATACATGTTTCGTGGTTTTAGTGGGATTGTAATGGAGGCCTAATCTTTATTTCTTACAGAGTGCATCAGAAGACCTTATGAAAAGTAAAACCACACAGAAACCACTCTAGCTTATTGCGTTTGATGGCATCAGCAGAACAAAGTCGGACACACAACAAAGATCTGCCATACATGTCAGTTCTGATATACTAAACAATAGATCTGTGGTTTACTGATAACGTGTACAAACTGTGAACTCCTGTCAGAGGTCATGTTTAGGAGAGATAGAGGTAGAGATATAAATAGAGCTAGACTCACCTACAGTTAATTGCATGAGAGGAAAGATTAACAGAACACAATGTGTATTCAAGCTTGAGGGAATGCTGCTAGGCAAGTTCGTTGTTACTGCCTTGGTTTTACATCTAGACTACATGAGACTGCCAGTAGTTTTAATCAGAATTTTAATGAAATAATCAGAGAGATACTATAGCTTTTTCCATACATCGTAGTTTAAATGAAATTTAGGACTGACAAAACCCTTGTTGATATTGTCGGTTACACAACTTGTATGTAGATGTTAGTCACTGTCCTGCATTCAATATGGCTCTCTGGGTCACGTTACAGCACTGGATATGCAGGTTTCCCTGACTCACCAGCAGTGTGTAAAAGCTGACTGTGTTATGCTTGCGTGAGCCCATGTTCGCAACAACTAATCACTGATAACCAGGCACTGATCACCATTGTTTCACAATAACCAATCACGAATCACCATTGTTTCACAATAACCAATCACGGATCACTATTGTTTCACAATAACCAATCACGGATCACTATTGTTTCACAATAACCAATCACGGATCACTATTGTTTCACAATAACCAATCACGGATCACTATTGTTTCACAATAACCATTCACTAATCACTTTCATTTCACAATACCCAATCACAGAACACTACTGTTTCACAATAACCAATCACTGATCACTATTGTTTCCAAAAACCAGGCACTAATCACAATTTTTCATAACAACTAATCACTGATCACCGCTGTACCCAAATACCAATCACTGATCACCATTGTTTCCAACAACCAATCAGATATCATCATTGTTTCAGATTTTCCCAATGACAAATTGTTGATCACTATTGTTTCACAATAACCAGTAAAGGATTACCATTGTTCCCCAAACAGGCAGTCGCTATATATTTTAAATACTGAAGGCATATATTCTATTCTTTTTAAAAGAACCTTCCTTCTTCATGTAACACATTTTGATATGCAAATAATCATGATTAAGATACAAACTAGTTTACGGAGTCATCTGGCAATTTCTACCCACTTTCTGAGCTTGCACTGGCAAAACAGTTGGCAACCCAGGCCCACCACTGTGACCTCACAAGAAGTTAACATCTGAATAAAGCTCTTCAGTGATGATCATTTGTACCATTTGTAAATATGTGGTTTCATTGTGTAGCTAGGCTCTGAAAAGAAAGGCTAAATAGAAGTGAATATAATCTAGTCAAATATAAACTGACAAATGACAAAACAAATCAAAACAGAGCCAGGGATACTGTTAACACTTTGCATCTATTTGGTTTCGATCAATATGATCTGACTAAATGCTAATGCTAAAATGACTGGCTGTCTCACGCAAGGTAAACTGAAACTACACTTCTGATTGTACTGCAAGGCAAACATATGACTGTGAACTTGCTCTGGTACACTGCACACACAAAACATACGTCAGAGAGTAAAACAAAAAGAGATGTGGCTAGAGACAAACTACAGGAAGAAAAGAGAGACTGTGACAGTCTGAGGAATTAAGGAAGATGAAAGATGGAGAAAGATTCAGTTTTGGAAAGTCAGTAGAAAAAAAAAACAAAAATCATCCTTGATTGAGTGTAAAATACTTTCAGAAACTGTCACGCAGAATCTTTCACTCTTTTAGCTTCAACTTTAATAAAACTAATAAATACGTTACATTAACAGCAACACGGTAATTAAATCCAGGCATTCCTCCTAAATTAAAATAAATACATACTACATTTAAGGATGTAATTTGTTCCAGAGCAATATGTAAATAAATCTGTTTCAGGTTTAACAGTGAAAACATGCATGAATTCTGTTTGAGATTGTGTTTACAGGAAATAACCTGTAAGAGGACTGTTTACAGGAAATAACCAGATTAGTTATTACTATTGGCCAAAGGAAACTTTTGATTTTTACTTTTAGAATACATCTGATTAGTGCATCCTTTGAGAAAAAGCACTATAACTTCCTTTACTGGAACCAAGAGGCCCAAACCTGTTCCAGTGTGACAATGCAAAAAGCAAGCTCCATGAAGACATGGTATTCTATGTATTGTGCTCCATGAAGACATGGTATTCTATGTATTGTGCTCCATGAAGACATGGTATTCTATGTGTTGTGCTCCATGAAGACATTGAATGCTCCATGAAGACATGGTATTCTATGTATTGTGCTCCATGAAGACATTGAATGCTCCATGAAGACATGGTATTCTATGTGTTGTGCTCCATGAAGACATTGAATGCTCCATGAAGACATGGTATTCTATGTATTGTGCTCCATGAAGACATTGAATGCTCCATGAAGACATGGTATTCTATGTGTTGTGCTCCATGAAGACATTGAATGCTCTATGAAGACATGGTATTCTATGTATTGTGCACCGTGAAGACATACGTACTATGCATTGTGCTCTATGAAGACATGGTATTCTATGGCTGCAGGTGAAGAACTTAAGGGTCTTGCACAGTTAACTCAGTTAACACCTTTGGGATGAACTGGAACACTGACTGTATCCCAGACCTCCTCACCTGACATCAGAGCCTGACCTCACTAATGCCTCTGTAGCTAAATGAACAAAAATCACCACAGCAACATTTTAACTTCTAGTTACAGTAAATGTCTCTCTTGACGAGTGGATGTTATTAAAAGAGATAAATGTGGAATAAATCTAGACTGGAATGACCAGATGATCATGGTAAGGTGTCATAAACTTGACTTTTAGTGGCTAGACCTGGATTTTTCATTCAACGAATTTTGAATTTACAATTTACAATTTTGAAGTGTTGCCAAAATCCAGTTTTCTTTCCCTTGCTATCAATATTGTAATACATTATGTCACTCTGTGACAGAGATGGGGTACTCGAGTCATACTTAAGTCGCAAATTTGAGACTTGAGACTTGCTTGACAAATATTAAAAAAAGACTCGACTTGACTTTGACTTGACATTCATGACTTGAGACTTACTTGTGACTTGCACGTGTGACTTACTCCCACCTCTGCTCTGTGATATCACCAGTAACACGTCTGAAACCAGTCCTAATGGTTAGATTAATTATAGTGTGGGGATGATAATTAAGCCATTTCTTTAAGCCAAAATATGGTAATGCTAATAAATCAGAAAAAAAAATAATGTCCAGAGCATTCACCAGCAGTCACTGCATGGTTAAAAATATTAAGAATAAACACAGACACTAGCCATATTTAAACAATATCTTATAGTTGCGGTGCAAAATACTGTATAATGCCGAAATGCCAATCGAACACTTTTCGACCTAGTCAGTTTCCACGGAAACCAAAACATAGGAGGAGAAGATTTTTCTTTACCCACTGGGGTAGCTAATTCATTTATGATTCATTTTTATCCACTCCTGAGTAGGTTCACAATGGACCCAGGAGTGGAGTGTTACTGATCTTGCTACTAGTACTGGTTCAGAATCTGGCTGCTGAATGATCTGACCAGGTTTGGGTTCAGTACTGACAAGAAGGATTGTCTACAACCTGTTACATAAGCTGATTAGATTAGATCAAAATGGGAAAACATGGCTCTGTTTAAATCAGCAGAAAAAGTGAGACAAAAAGTCTGATATGAAAAAAAAAAGACACACATTCCATAATGAGGATTTTAACCTCGACAGTATATTTTCCCCCGTGAGGCAACTTCTGCTTCAGAATGGTGGTGTCAACACTGGAACATTTCCCACCATATCAAGTGAAGATGCAGCAGAGTAAAAGAAGCAAAAGGAGCAGGAGAAAGGAAACGGACAGGAGATCCTGCAGTGGAAGTGAAAGACAGCAAGCTGTACTAATATGCCATCACTCCATCATTCTGTATGGAGAAGCAGTAATATCCTGTGCCTCAGTATCTCCCTCCTTCTTCTTGCTCTGCGGTGGGCCTGGGCTTTTATCATATTCCTCTACTTTCTAAAGAGTTAATCAGGGAGTTAGTGGGAAAAACACAGACACACAAACTGAAAAGAACAATGTTTCCCACACTCTTGGTGCCTCATGTGGTCTGGATCAGAGGCCGTATCTTTAAATCCAGCTGTAGACCTTGATAAATCACCAGGGCCAAAACCTCTATCTTACACCTTCACACACATAAACAACTATATTATGTATTTACACTCACTAGTACTGGACCATAGACAACTTTCCTAATAACTATTGTCTTCTTTTTTTTTTTTTTATTAAAACCAAACAATCCATGTTAATATACAAAAACTTGTGTTCTACTTTTAGTCATTCATCATAGAGTTTTTGACTAAATGACCATCACCATTTAAGGCAGGAAATAGAGGTTGAATAAATTCACGATTCGTTTTTGCAGCTTTTACGAAGAATGTTAAATATGTATCCCACAGTTTTATTTTTTTCCCTGTAAGACTTGAAAACAAAGGCACCAATTAATTACATCTTCGGAATCTCAAGCAAAATGCTGTTTGTGACGTAGCTCTAAATTCTGAACATCTTGCGGGTTTAGATCTGCCAGTATAATTAAGTAATTTAAAAAGTCACCAATGCAAAACCAAAGTTACAAACTGTTCTGCAAGTAGCTCGCAATGGCATCTTTCCACCAAAGAGGGCGACCTTGCATCCAGCAGCAAACCTGTATGCAATCTCAAATTGTAACACAGGATTTTTAAATGCTCGTGTTTGACTTTTTCACCCTGCCAAGTGCAAATGGACGGTCCAAAAAAAAAAAAAAAGCCTAAATCATACAGACAGACAGACAGAGGAGGAGACAGAGGGAAACAAAAACAAAATAACAGGGAGGGAGGTGTGAAATCAAGTGTGGCAGTCAGTTGAAAGCAATGACAAGATTTATTCTTTTCCACTGTCAAGGACAAAAGCTCAGTAGGCATTCATTTCAACCCATTATTTTAACAACCGAACCATTCTGCTGTTCTCCTCTGTCTGACATCTTCTCACTGGCCTCTGACTGTTGATATTTTAGTCGCCTTAGCATGGTAGAGAATATAATGGCACAGTTATCTGTCATGAAAACATCAGCTAGGTACGACTGTTCTCATTACAAAATTCATCTCTAAAGCGTACCGACAAAAAACCACTACAAGTGCATAAAAAGCACTTTAAGAGAATTGTACACTAACATTGTGGCACTGAAACATTATTATGAGGGGGGGAAATTACATGGATTTCTGCTTACTTCATTAACCATGAGCCACGATAATAAACAGGGAAAAGAAGACTTGAACATGCACTGCCAGCAAGTATCACTTTACCTACAACCGCATAGTACATTTTGTGAAAAAGGTGCATGTGTGAACGCACACACACACACACACACACACACACACACACACACACACACACACAGAGACAGAGAGAGAGAGAGAGAGAGAGAGAGTGTGAGTGAGTGAGTTACACTACCGACTGCTGACAGAGTGTTTTGCTTAGGCATGGAGAGATATGATTAAGAGCTGTAAGAGGACAGAGTGAATTCCACAAACAGGTGGAGTGAAAGAGAGAAACACGCACAAACAAGAACTTACCCTGAGTAGATCCCACTGCAGCCACAAAAGTCTACGACTTTCAGTAAACTCTTCTCTCCAAAACCATGAACAAATCCCAGGAACAGAACAGCACTTGCAGTAAATGCACACACTTTCCTCCACAGTCAGCAACACAGTTCTACACAGAATCTACACACACACTCTTCTAACTTCACACTGGGAATGTCAGTGAGTCTGTTAGGTCATCCTGAACAAGTTCCTCCCCCTTCTCTCTAACCAACTACCCTGCCAAATCTCTCTCGCTCTCCTTCTGCGAGGGCAAAATCGCCCCTGCTCTCCTCCCACTGGCCTGTCGGAGCATGAGAGCACTGCGCTCAGATCAGACCCTCTCTTTCTTACACACAAACAGATACGCACTCGTGCCCCATCAAAAAAAGACACTAGAATCAACCAGTGTATTTCAAAATCTGATAAGTAATGTGTATTAGACAAATTCTGATGAATATTTACAGCCAAAAAAAAAAAACAAATAAAAGATTAGGTCCTTCCTGATGGTCCTGTGGTTAGAAAGTAAAAGATTTAGATGACAAAAATACCTGATACTTGTGGAAGTGCTCATGTAGTGACTATTGCCTCATAAGCACAAAAATAAAAAATATCATATCACTTGTCGACTATTTGGTCCGGAGATGAGAGCCGGAGTTCTTCGACAAGACAACGACATAGGACGATGCAAAACTCACATGAAACTTAAACCAAAACCGTCCTTATTACAAAGCTCACTTTGAAGAATGTTTCTGTTTAAGCGAGCCCATTTGTAGCAAATGTCTTTTATCCCAGGCCTATTGTTAGAGGATCTTCATCATATAATCTGACTTGAAGAACACGTTTCCTTGGGATCATCTTGTATAGTGTGACAGGTAATAATCTTACTTAAAGAGTGCTGTGAAACCAGTTTAAGTCTTATAGTAGCTTAAAGTCACATTGCCATGAAGTGAATGTCGTGCCTATAGCATGTCTTAAAAGAATAAACGAATGACAAAGACAAGGAAGAGTGTGCTTACTCTGTGATGCCAGCTCTAATATTTCAATATTGACCTCACATGCATTAATTCTTCTTTCTGTATTTTATTGAAAGAGATGGCACGGTGGCTCATGTTGCCAGTTCACAGCTCAAGTTTTATCCTGATTTTCATGTTCTTTCTGTGTTCGTGTGGGTTTTCTCTCAGCTCCTGAAAACATACTTTATTGTTAAGTGCATTAACAACACTTAATTGCGCTTGGGTGTGAATGATTGTAAAGATGGTTGTGTGTAAACCTGGAATATTATAATCCCAGGCTCCAAATCCACTTCGTCCTTGAACATAATGAATCAGTTGCTGTTAGTGAATGGGTGATGAGTTTGAATACAGACTTCCATTTCATTTTAATAAGGACTTTAAGAAGAATTATAGTAGTGAGGTATTTCTTATAACTGTGGCATCAAATCCGGTAGCAACACTCCTCCAACATGTATTCGATCAAGAGAGTGTATTAAATCAACACAGTAAATATATCCTGATGGCTCTTCCTGTTTAATCCTCTAAAAACGTGCATGTTCGAGGTACTTGGCAGCTGCTGGGCTGCGGTGTTGACAGTTGGCCTGTACGAATGAATGAGGGGGGTCCGAAGCAGCACGATTGAGGTCTGTTTTTCTCCTTATATTAGTACTGACATAATTACTCGCTCAGTATGCTGCTATTCTCATTAGGTGAAATGTGAAGATTTAGAGCTGACAGAGTGAGGCTTCATGTCTGTTTCTCTATAGAGCAGAGCAAACACTCCATACAGTATTAGTTACAAGTCCATGGGCTCTCATATAAAATAGTCGCTGTGCCTGTGTTATAGCAACGCACAGACAAGGAGAATAAATGGGTAAAAAACAGCTGTAAAAGTTGGGTAAAGTTTGGATGATAAAAAAATTATCAATAAGCTGATAGGGATTCATCATAGTGGTAGTGTTCAAATATAGCGTGAGAAAATTGTGCTAAAAAAGGACCCCCAGTTTGAGCAGTTATCATCATGGCATGGCACAACACACCTTATCTAATCTGACTGGTTTATTGGTTCAGTCAGAGCTCATGAGTGCTGTGATAGCAGAGAATTAACTTCATAATAATTCTCATTTATTTGAACTGATTTTTCTCTACGCCGCTATGCTAAAATCACGCTAAAACCTGATCTAAATTGATCTGTTATCATTAGAAGCAGCCAGTTTTTTTTCTTTTCTTTTTTTTTATACACCACAATTTCAACAGATCATCAGTTTCATCAATAGCTGAATCCTGTACTTTAATTTTTCAGCAGTAGCACACTGTTCTTTGCTGCTCTTCAGTGCAAATGAAGTGATTCTGTTATACATACAATAAATACATGAAGTAGAAATAAAACCTTTATGGAATTTTTTTTTTTTTGCTAAAATTTATTTTTATTTTTTTTTTTGAAGAAACAATAGATGTTTAATTAATATTAGTAATGGAGATCCAAATAAAGAATTATTGGTGCAGAAGCTGGGGCAGTTAATATTTCTGGTGGCATTTTATTGTCAGATACTGTTAATTTCATTTGAACACGTCAGTGAGCACCATCTGATTAAAATATTGAAAATTGACCTTCCTATAATGTGGACACGATACATAATCATTACAGAATTATGTATTTGATTCAGAGGCATTTCCATACAATGAGCAAATGTCATGATAAGCAAAGTCATAAGAGCCAAGAAGTTTCAACTGTGTCTATGATTAGATTTCTCACAACCGAAAATAAACATTCCCAAATAAGATAAGATTAATATACTGTATATGTACAAATATATATATTTATATCCTGGATCTACAGCAGTAAAACCACTGCATGAAACTGTAACTGCGTTCCTCATCTTGACATCTCATGTTACTTATAATACTTGACAGCGCGGATTATAATAGCTGTCTTTACACTGATCCGGACAAGCTGCAACCGTACTGCTATACTAACACAAGTTTTTCCCAAACTGTCACTCGTCGTGTCAAAATGTACCTCTAACTAGCAACTGCCGTTTAACAAACCTAAGCCAATTAACGCACGCAGACGCCAACTTCAACCCGACTTCTGTTACAGTCAGAACTAGTCAGTCCCTAGAGCATGGAGACCCTTTAACCTCCTAACACTGGCCTTGACAACACACACAATGAGGTGTCTCCTTAGGGACGGCCAATCAGTGACAGCCACAGAAAAAAAACCAACACACTCCTGGATCATTAATGTAGATGAATATTACCACATTTTTTATTGGAGTATCTGTTATTCAGTGCTGAATAATAATTAATAATAAATGATTCCTTGTCAGAAATGCTGTTCGGTCATTACGCAGCTTGGTGTTGTAGTGCTGCATCTAGTTTGGAAAGTTTACACCATCTATCTGTTCTTGAGTGTAAGTTTACTCACCGAATGTAGGAAGGGGCTTGTCATTGAATCCTCACACGCAGTTTCCTCAATGAATCTGAATAACAATGCAAACAGAGGATAAACAGAGTATAAGCACTAAAACACGACACACAGTAATAACAATTTTAATGAAAATCGACCTGTCTGAAGGACCAGTAGAGATACTATAGCAAAAGAAGGAAAAGAAAACAAATCCCCAAATTAGTTTTGGCAACCGGTTTTTCCTCACGGCTGGAACAACTACACCGCCATTAAATCCTGTCACTGCTGTGTTGAATTCAGTATTAAATGATTAATGAACTTTGCTCAACAAAAGGTTCACAAAACAGAGGTGCAACTGGTATATTATTCCAAATTCAACACAAACTGACTGATGGGGTGAAAGCAGCCTGCCCTTTAAAGACACATCTCGTTCCAAGATGATCAAGAATATTAATCAACTTCACAGACATTTCCAAGTTTGCATGAAGCGCACTGACGGTTTTGTAAATGGATTGTAAAAGCTGGCAGGGGAACGTAACCACAGGTATGATAATCATTAGGGAGTTCAACTAACTGTCCAAAATGTGGAAAATTTTAATTCTTTTAAGTTTTTTTTTTGGCTTGGAAGTCAACATCAGGCAAGACTGCATTTAAAATATCCAATCTAACAAACCCAACCACCAAATGTGAGAACGCGACCAGCAGGCACCTAAATGCATCCAGCAGGCACCTAAAAAGCGGTTTTAAATGAAATGTTAAGACCCCCAGCATTGTGAAATGTTAGGACCCCCAGGGTATCACTTTTTTCATAGATAACTAATAAATGTACATTATTATAAGGAAGTATAGTCCCCTGTGTGTTTGTGTGTTTCTAAGAACTGAATTAATAACTCCTTGACCTCTCCTATGATGTGTTTGACCATCAGTTATTAACCTTGGGGTCAAGAGTTGTTTTTTGAACTGGTTATGTACACTATGTGGCCAAAAGTATGCGGACACCTGACCATGCTGGTTAAACATCCCATTATGTTTATTACATTTCTTCCCCCTTTGCTGTTTTAATAAGCTCCAATCTTCTGAGAAGGCTTCACGCTTGGCCACTACATTTTGGAGCATGGCTGTGCACAGGGTATGTGTTCATTCAGCCACAAGGGCATTAGTGAGGTCAGGCACTAATGTAAGGTGAAGAGGTCTGGGGTGCAGTCAGCATTCCGGTTCATCCAATAGGTGTGCAGAGGGTTTGAGGTCAGACCTTGGACTAGGCCTCCACTGGAATGGAACTGTTGCCACTTTTCCACCAAGGCAGTTTGAGTGCTGGTTCAGAGCCAGAGCCTAATTTAAAATCAGTTCTTTCTTTATCGACACCCAAAGCACTGTCTCTGAACCAGGAAAAGTGGTTCTTAAGTTGCACTAAAACGTTTGGATGCCAATGTAGGTTCGCAAAGCCACAAGCATTAACAGTAAAGCAACATCAACTTTGTTGATGTTGTGTTTGCCGCTGCTGCGCTAACGTTGCTGTATAACGTTGTATACAGTGACGTAATACTTGGCCCTGTGATGGTTCTCAAGCTCATGAAAAGGCAAACCAGTTCTTATAAGGCTCTCCAGTTGAACCAAATTTGAGCCAGCACCAGCACTAGCTCTGAACCAGCACCCGGTTCTTTCTGGTGGAAAGGGGGCATTAAATGCCAAAGACCCAGATTTAGATGCGATGGCCAGATTTCCGTAAAATGTTATTTGCCTTACTTGCACATCTGCAACATATCCAACATGCCCCAGACACTCGGAGCCCACAGACTTTTTTTGGGGCTTGTTATACTACGCAGTGCATGTCCATAATCTGAACATCCCATAGGCTACATATCAAGGCTCCATCCCACTGTAGTGCATACCAAGGTTAGATGTGTATTTAAGTCTAAGTTTCCTTACTGAAATCATCTGTAGTGGGATGCACAAGCGTAGCACTTCTCATTAAACGAGATCAGTAATTGGCTCTTGCAGTAATTCAAAAATGTGATAACGTTAAAAGTATTTTTTATGTGGAACCAATTTTAATCAAGATCAATTAAATAAATCCTATCATGTGGATTGTGCACTTTTGTTGTTGTTGCACAATATCGAGTAATGTCTTGCCACCAGCATGCACACACATGCACATACAGCGTTCCCAGGTGAAAATCCGAACTGGTAATTATCTAAACAGAGGAGCCTAGCACATGGGGCAGTGTTTTTATAACCCACACGGTACTGACAAATGTAATAGCAGGGTGTTTTCCTTCACAAATATTTTTATTTCCCACAGTCATAAAAACAAAGTTCTCACTAAGACATGACTGACACCACCCATGCTAATCCACAGAGACATGAAGTCTCAGCTCAATTAGGGGTGAGCGCAAACAGACAAGATTACAAAAAGGGATGTTTCACAGATCACCGGTAAAGAAATAAGAGGTGTTCTTTCAATTTAAAAATAAATAAACAAACAAATAAATAAATAAAAAAGTATGCACTTACTAATAATTCATTACAGACAAAACTGGGGTGCTCAACATATGAAGATCCAGCTGCCTTAAAGGTTCAAGGTTACAATCACATTAACGATTATAATAGTTACCTAATTATGCTTAATGATTTCTGATTAGATCGTCTCATAAATCAGACACATCAGGTTGAAGTGGTTATATGTTTTTGAAACGGTGATCATTTGAGTTTAAAAAAACAACAACAACTGGAATCGTTCCGTAATGACAATTAATCACATACTGTATTAGTATTCACATAGTATTTTTCAAGCGTGCCGTTCAATCTGCTGAAATACTTTGCCGGATCTGCATCCAGACCACAATTCACCAGATGAATCTCTCTATTAGGTCCTACAAACCCATGACCAATTACTTGGTTGCATAATAATCATCATTATAATCCCATTACTGCCACAATTGTGGGGAAGTGCGAAATGTAAATATTCCTGTTTGTCAGTCTGCAGGAAAATACGCAGAGATCAACTTGCTGCACACTGACAACATAAATGATCCAGTAAAAATGTGGACAGCTTTTCCATCAAACCGATATGGAAGAGGAGAATGTGAAGAGAGGCGTACAATTATACCCTGAAGAACATGCTTATTCGTGGAGGATTGGAAAATATCACACATATGTGCTTGTTGAAAATGTAATATCTGTAATATTCAGTCCCCATTTCTGTTTTAATAACCTCTACAAGGCTTTACAATGGGTGTTAGAGTGTGGCTGCAAAATTTGAGCTCATTCGTCCATAAGAGTGTTATTGAGATCAGACTCTTAGTGAGATTCTTTGGGTGAGGAGGTCTGGATTCCAGTTCATCCCAGAAGTGTTCAGTGGGGTTGAGGTCAGGGCTCTGACCTCAAAGCTTTGGTATAAATACAAAGCTTTTGTTTTGGTCACAAACAGAAAGAAACAAATTCACAGTAAGGCTATAATCTATAATGCAGTTCGACTAGCTTGGGCATTCCTGTGAAATGTGGTCATTTAAATCTCGCTATATTTTCGCATGGGTTCAGGTTGGTCGTAGCTGTTTTCTGACCAGCTACAATGCAGTCGCCTGATATAGTGCACGGATGCAGCCTGAGACCAAGGTATGTGCACTTAAGCCTGCACTGATTTAGACTGCTCTCAGAAGAAGTGCTTGTCGCTAAAGCTATATTCAGAATGTGGTTAATTAGTACTGCAGTGCAAAGGTGAAGCAGAGCACCAGGAAAAGGCTAAAATGAGCAAACTCTGAACAGCTGGAGATCATACTGAACATTCAGCGAATTCATCCTGACCATTTTCCAAAAAAAAAAGGCATGGTTGAACAGTGCAGTATAAAAAAAAAGAAAACAAGAGAGCACGCTGTTATAGATAAACAATCCACGATAGCTTTTGTTGTGAAACCACCATACGTTAACATTAAATGCATTTGGCAGATGCCATTACAGTTAAAATTTTATACATTGAGGGTTAAGGGCCTTGCTCAAGGGCCCAGCAGTGGCAGCTTGGTGGACCTCAGATTCAAACTCACAACGTTTTGATCTGTAGTCCAACACCTTAAACACTAAGCTACCACATCCACATACATAAAGCACTGTTACTGTAAACACCCAATCATGGTTATTTTCCCCCCTGTAACAGCACATAAGTATAATATATTGTCAAAGCAGCTGTTTAATTAATCAACACTTTCTGAGCAATCAGACTTGAGAATTCTGAGTACTGTTGAACACGATATATGGTTCATAATATATTATACATATATTATTATCATGTATGTATTCTCATGTATGTATTCCCTAGTGGCCCAATGGCAAGGTCCTACCGTAGCCCGGGTCACATTTCCAACCCAGAGGAATTTTTTTCCAGTTGTGGAATTTACTTACATTGTAGTTTCAAGCAGGTGGTCCCTCAATAGCCTTCTTTTTTCTTCCTCTCTCTGTAAGAAATAAGTAATCAAATTATTTTTATTAAAAAAAAACTTAAGTAACAACACATAAGCCTTATACAATGGAGCATCCATTACACACATCCCTCTGAATGAGCTGTTAAAGGAATACATAAAAGAATATATTCTTATATACACACATCGTTAAATGTATAAACATGCTTCCAAAACAGTACTAAAAACATGTCCTCAGAAATTCTGTTCATTTCGTTACATAACGGATGCACCTGAGGGCAAATGTGTAGAATGACACACACTTTAACAGGGTCATAACATGCATTAGCATTAGCCTTCGGGAAAGCTCATCAGTCAGTCAAGATAACAGAGGAATGCTATCAAGACCTAACTTACTTCAGGCTTACGACATTCAACCGGAGTCACTCAGACCAAGTACCGGAATTTGGTACCAAAGGTTACCAACGTCCTGATGACTCTGAACACTTAACCCTGCAGAAATGCCTGACACTATCAGATTCAACACGTCCGCGTTTCTTAAAATATTTTTCCGTGTTATTTTAAATGAATAAAGTTCTTTCACACTTTTGCACTGTCTTTTTTAAAACTTTATAGATGACACAATACTGCTTCTTTTCCAATAATGATAAAATGATAATGAAATCCTCCAAACAGCTGGAACCAAATTACTTGTGTGTGTCAACACACTTGGCCAATAGACCTAATTCTGTTTCCATAAATGTTGAATAAATGTCTACTAAAAAAAAAAAAATCAATACTTTGTTAGACATATTTTAGGAAATTATTATTACTAGTCTTATGATTATATGTAGCATCCATCATACAGGTCCCTTATATAAGCTGTTACTATAAAAAAACAACAGAACAAGCAAATTAATTTTAACACTCACCGTCACTCATGTTCAATCATGTATTACTGTCGAATCCTGTTGTTATACAAAAATAATGCACACCTTCTGACCAATCAGAATTAAGAATTCGACCACACCAAGGTACGATAATGTATAACGCCTAATCATTGATGTGGTGAAGTTTTCTATACACAGTTAATTATTTATCATTTATGGAAGGAGTCTCCAGTGGCAGTGCATTGTAACAGTAAGGAAAGTGGACTTTGTGTTTTCTTGCTGCTTTCTTGATGACATGAAAAGCTTTTTTTTGTCTTAAAGTTGGGGTGCATGATGTTTGAAAGCCAATGCTGACATTTGAAACCACCAAAACAAACACGCCCCTAACCCAGATGGGTGTCACCCGTTTTGATAGCTCCACCCCACACATGCATACGTAACCCAGGCAACTATTATGGCGGAACCTGCTGGGGCAGCCGGGCGAGGGGATATTTTTATCAATAAATGAACTCAATGAGTAATACTTTGGTAATACAAATGTATTTTTGTAGTACTGTGTGTTGTACCATGAAAGGTTTAGCTCCGTTTCATGCGGAAGACGACGTTCAACACCTAGAACCCGAGGCAGAGGTAACGGCAGGTATCCGCCGTGTCAATGTTTCAATCGGTTTCTGCTAATGTCAGATGTGCGCACTGAACACTCTCTCTGCCACATATTGACAAGACAGGCTCCTTTCTGCTAATTGGCTACACGTTTGTTTTGTTTGTCGGCCCGACTCAGTTTTCAAACATCGTGCACCCCACCTTTAACTCTAGGTGATGGAGGGGGTAAAAGAGGATGGTGAGAGAACGACTGTTTATAGCTGCTATAACACAAGTGATAACCCAAACTAATTTGGCTCACAGAAGTTCCACAACTTTAAACATATCTATAAGTGGTTAAAATATGATGTGTCATGCTTTAATAAATTAAAAGTTGGAACTGATGGCAAATTTCTGTGGTCTAATGGGAATAAAACACTTGATTTTTAGGGTTAACTTCATCACTCCAAACTACTCAAGATTATTTTCCTATAATAACAAACCACAAGTGTTTTATTCCATACTTAGTATACTCTCAAATGAGTCTAAAACCATTAAAAACATATAATATATAACAGTATAACTGTTAACAATTAAAAGCAACCGGAAACACTAAGTCTGTAACGGTTTCTAATTGTTTTTAAAACGGGTGTGTTTTATAACACATCAGCAAATTCATCCAGCAGATAAATTCTTTATTTTCCACTTTTATAAACCTCAACAATTACTCGTAAATCTATTGTAGATATTCTAAAGTTATTTTATTTCAAAGTGTTTCGGTTTTAAACACATTTATGTCGGAAAAACAGACCGGTATAGTCGGCTCTCTACCTGTTTAGCGGAAAATAGCAGTTAGGCTGTAAATTTAACAAGGTTTTATGTGCAAAAAAACAGAAAGAAACATATTAAAGATATATTAAACACATTTCCTGAAATGATCTTACTTTGAAATTCGTCCTTTTGCAGATTTGAATTAACAAAACAAAACAAAACGAAACAAGTAGAGGTGGGAAATATACTCTCGCGTGATTGGTTCGTTTAAATTAATACTTCCAAATATGATTGGCTTACATACATGTCAATTAGGAAAATCAAACTTGGATTATATTGTGTAGACACTTTACACAGTGAAAGTGGTTGCTTGGGAATTGATTGATTTTAAAATAAACAATTATTTATTATAAAGATAACCAGGTGTTTTTTTTTACATCCATTATTTCATCCTCAGCAGACTAGATGATAGATTTTTTTGTTGCTCTTGTTTTCAGATTTTTGTATACTCTTTATAATCAGGTAAGATGGGCAAATAAATTTTCTTGAAGATCCAGCAAATGTAGGCTCATTGGTGTCCTGCCACCTCATTTCTGACCTCAAATAACATCGCACTGAATCTATACGCCTCAATAAAGAGTTCATGTATATCTCACTCATTCATTCATTTTCAGTAACCACCTTAGGTCAGGGTACAAAATGGAACCAGAAGCTAGTCCAAGAAACAGTAGGAATCAGTTCTGTATGGTACCACAGCCCATTGCAAGGATATCTAGGTCATCTTCATTACATCAGAGGATTGGTGCTGCACATCATATTTAAACAGCCTTTAATTAATAATAAACTCAAGGAACAAATCAGAATTTATGCAAATGCACATTTTTCCAAAACTTAATTACAGTTCTTGTGCTCTAGCTTACCTTTTGGTCCTACCCAAAAAACCTTGACCTCCCACTGCAGCAGTTCAACATGCAAATCTAACATTTGTCCTCTGACTGGTTACCTCATGGTTGGCAGTGGACTTCGAGGACAAGAAAAGAAGCAAAATGGCACATTAGCACATAAATACAAAGAATTCTCTTTGAGGGGCAGTAAAGGAAAGCCCTACCTGCACCACTGGGACTGTGAGAGTTTTGATGGGAAACGATCACTTCATTATTCACTGGAGTCACCCTCACTGGGCCTCCTGGACCTCTGAAGTACAGGACAGAGCAGCTGAGCCCTACTTAATGATGTCAGGAGAAAGATGCAGGGAAAATAAAAACATGCAGTCACATACATAATATACAGCATATCACTATTTTTATTTTGTGCTTTGCGTCTTTGTGAAATAAGCTACAAACATTTGCATGTTGAATAATAAAAAAACCCACACAGGACACCAGTATTAATGTAAGACCAAGACCGCGTCTTCCTCTTTTATTAGCTTTACGCTTGGACATAACCCTGGGTTAACATTTGGCACATAGACTCTTCGTCTAATTTCAACAGAACACCCAATGGGCAGATCGTATGAAAACATTTTAAAATGTGCAATAAAACAGGCACACGTTACATGTATATGTGAATTTAAAAGTGAAAAGTCTAACTATCTGACAAACGTGAGGAGGTTAAGTGAGACAGCACAACACCGAAATGCTCTTCAATGTTTGCCAGGCACGACAGATATCGAGGCCCCTTACACAGCGCTATCCAGGCTCCTTCTAAAGGCACGACATATTCTGAGAACACACTGACGTACACGATAGAACAGAAGAAAAAAAAAATGAAGGAAAAAAGAAATCATGAGATAGCAGCTTAAACATGAACAAATCTGGGTTTTTACATGGCTTTTTGATCTTGAGGTGCAAATCATACGCTTTGCATATAATACTAAAAAACTTTATTCAACAAGCATAAAGGGATAGTATCTCCAACACAGAGGTTTGATGTGTTATGAATCTTAGGTCTTTTTGGCTGTCCAAATTACTACCATTTCAAATAACTATACATTTATGAATAAATATTTTAAACTCTGTTTATGTGCATTTGAATCACATACTGTCATTGTGATTACAATAAAATGCTCATATAAGACACATTAGACTTTATCTGAGAATTCTACACCGTGGATTTTCAGTGCCTGAATTACAGACAAAACACACAGCATGTGAAGAGACACAGTCATTGCTAAACACACATAAACATACAAGGTGGGTATATAGGATATTCATTCAGAGATTTGTATTATTCTACATATAGACATGTTGGTCCTTGTGCATTTGACAATTTCACATGAGTCTTTGAAAAGAAAAAAAAAGAATTCAAATAAAAACAGTATAGGTGGCATGAAGTAAGACTTATAGAAAGTGCTATGATGAGAGCTTTTAAAGAGCAAACTAGACTAGTGGTTCAATCCAGCAAACAGCACAGCTAGTCTGTGATAAGAAGCACAGGTCTTACAGTATATCTCCTCTCAAATATAAACTGCTGTTCTGTTGTTAAAGAGATCACACTGTGTTTATGATGTACATCTACAGCCACAGCCCCTATAAGCATGCAGTATAGAGTATATCCAGTTCACAGATGTGTGTGGGCTGCATTATTGAGCAGCCTAGCTTTGTGCCCCATCGAGAACCCAGTGACACGGAGCACCGGTTCCTTTCGCTCTCTGAGAAGAGCTGGGGAGAATGGACTGCTCTTTTCAGCCAAGAGTCATTCAAAAAAGTGGAATTTGGGCTCTTAACAGTGAGGCTTGGCTGGACTGAATGCCTCTTATTCTCTCGCTTTTGTTTTGCTTTAACTAATAAAGTTATACAGTTACGGCACTGCCAAGTGGCAAACGGACATTCTTTGAGTTAGAAGTTGAAATAAATTTTTTTGTTTGTTTTTCTGAGTTTGGGGTTGGCTTGTAAATGAAAGTCATGATTGACTGACACAACCGAGTCCTTTGCTCTGTGCTAATATCTTGAGATGCATTTGGAGTGCACAAAATAAAAGAAAAGAAAACACGCAAAGTCAGCAAGGAATTTCTTACAGTCCGATCTGTGGAGTCGCAACTTTCCTTCACCTTCATGCTGACTTTTTAAAAACAAAAAGGTGAAATGTATATTTATAAGAAATAAAATCAGCATGAGGGTATTACTGTAGCCAGCAGCATGATTTAACAGAGGCCCCAAAAGCAGATCTATAAAGATCTAATGAAGGAACTCTTACTCCTAAACTACAACTGTGTTGGTTTTCTGCTGTGTATTACACTGTTTGCTGGCGGTGTTGTTACCAGACTCCTCAGATAAATACACGGATTCCTCCTCTTCCCAGAAGGCAGTGCGGCAGAGGGTGGGAGAGAATGGGGCATTAGCCTCTTAGATAACATGAGAGGCTGCATTTCCTGTTGCTGCTGAGAGGCAGCACTCTCATCCTCCTCGTCTTTGCCTCCAGCAAAGTGGAACTGGCCTGAAGTGGGAGGCCACATAGGTGCGGCGAGTCTGGAGAGGTTATTGACGTGAGGGTGCTTAGGTTCTTGAATGACCGGAGGCGAGCCTAGACTCTCCAGTGAGGAGATGCTCTGGTTCCAGGCCTCCTGCAGGTCTATAGGGATGACTTTTGTGGCCTCGCTAGACACACATGGAGGCAGAGAGTCTACATCTTCCTTCCATGGCAGCTTTTTCTCTTCACATGTGGGAGATGGGGGAGCAGCAGTCGGGCTCTGTACAGCCGAGTCTGCAGAGGAAAAAGAATAACAATACTCTACCCAAAATGTACCGCTCACAACATGGATATAGATACATCTAGGATTTGTTGCTTTACAACATCATACATCATCTGCATAAATTGTCTAATAATTTTCTCTTTATTTTCTAAAGAAAGGTAAGCTATATTTGGAGCATCATCTTGCTTTATACCACAGCAATGGTCTAAAGTGTGTTCTGGCTGTAACATGACCAATACGTCAGTATCAATGTGGTCATTCTTATATGTGATTGTTTCTAATAATAAAGTTTACAAAAAAAAGGTCAATATTTATGGAAGGAATTTCAGTTGAGAGAAAGAGAGAGATAGAGATCTGATCGGAAAAAAGGCAGCTAAACATTAGAAAGAACAGAAAAACTTCACAGATTACATCTAACTATGAACAATTACAATATTTGAGGTGTCATATTTTAATAAATTAAACACTGGAATCCTGACAGATCGCTGTGGTACAAGTGGAATAACACACTCCAGACAGTTCTTTTATTTCTTCGGGGTAGCTTCATCACACTCCCCAGAGCGTGCATTGTTTTTGTATAACAGCACAGTCTGTCGTTTGTTATTCTTCATGCATTTCTGACATTTCCTTCACTACCTGATTTGAGTTGCACCTTTGGTGTTTCTGAACCCCTCTGGGCCACAAAGGTGATCCCAATATCCTCATCCTTCTCTGGCTCTGAGTGCTCTCCTTTGTCCTCCTCAGAGTCCAGAGGTACAACCACTGGGTCTGTAAATAGACACATATGTTGCCAGAGTTTTTGGATGGTCACTGGCAAAAAATATCATATCGTGACAAATTTTCATTATACACGATTAATATCAAATATTTATTTAATTAGTGCCACTTTTAAAAAATGACATTTTGAATGATGCTTTTATCTATACAATAAGAGTTATCCACAAAAAGGAAATAAAACGCCAACAATAGGTTTATATATTATTAGTATCTAACATATTTGTCTCATATAGATAACTGTATCAACTGCTGTCACCTTCTGCAACCTCACAGACTCCTACAACCTTTGCTTCTTTTTGTCCAAAACCTCCTGTATCTCTGCAGAATGATATCTCATCATATTGCCCAGCTTTACCCACACAAAGCCCACTTCCTTCACAATGTATACTTATGTGTTCAAGTGTTTGGCGTTTAATTACAACTTCATGCTCATCCATAAGCTTTTTTCTACCACGTGCTTGGTAAAAACAGCAATAATGAAAATCCTCCACTGCACATACCAAACTCATGATGTACTTTCTAAAAAAAGAAAAAAGAAAAAGTGCACTACCTTTGTCTTGCCAGCTGACGTTTCTCCTGGGCTTTTCAATGGCATCTTGCTCCTTTGCATCTGAACCTTTGCGCTGTAACAGTATAAAGCGGTTCATTGATGTGTAGTTAAATCTTTTTTTTTTTTTTTAAATAGAGATTAGGAGGCTTCATTATTTCAAGACAATCCTTAATGTGCTTGCTAAACAAACATAATGGCCCGTATTCAAAGTTGTGTATAAAATAGTGTGGATTTGAATGCAAAAAAATCTTATTTATACACAAAATAATTGTAATTAATTTGTAATTGAAAAATAACATACAGCTATATTTCTTGTTATCGGTTATACTGCTCTAAATACTCTAGGCTGCTTTCCATAATTATTGATATTGTTTTAGATTACTTGCTCTCAGTTCAGGCGGATTTTTCAGGCTGTTGAAAAGTCACACTGTAATTTACACACACTCCAACCAGACGTGAGCTTGTTTGTAATCCTGATGGTGGAATTAGTGCATGCCTATATAACGATCAGATTATCAGATCAGATCCTTATGGAAATATACCACGTGAGCTGCCTTTTCTTGCTCGATTTTTATTTTACACTCGCACACATCATGTGCAAAGCGTGACTAAAGAGTTTCAGCTGTGTGCCTTTGCTTTTGACCCTGCACAGGAGGAGCAGAAGCAGATGTCTGAAGCGATGCTAAGCACTTGCCTTTTTCTGGCTGCGGTCCTTCTTGTGTCGTTTGTACTGAGTGGATTTAAAGGACTCCAGACGGCTGCGCATGTTTCTCTGGAACACCTCCCGGTCCTGCCTCTCCTGATCGCCCGCCAGCATGAAGTGCCGACTGTAGTGAGACTGGTACTGCAGGGCGATAGTGAGAAGTATTACAGTTGTTTCTCAGTGCAGAATTTCTATACATCTAATATGAAAGAAATGTTTTAATTCAATGAGAAATGAAAAACATCTGTACTATAGAGACCTTGATGAATATCAAATATTGATTTCTATAGTTTAATAATAATTATTAATAATATTATATAATAATAATATATTACATTAATAATAATGTACCATATTTGAACGTCCAATATTAAGTTGCTTAACTCTCTGTTATGTAGAAATATCTCTATGTCTAAATCAATGCTCATCATTTATGGGACATTTTGTATTATTTCATTAAAAAGAAAAGAAAACAAAACAAAATTACAAATATTAAGTCTTAAAAATATTAGATATAACTCCTTTTTTGTGGCTAAAACTCAAACTAATTTTCATGTAATGCACTACATATAAACTAAAATAACGTTTCAGGGAAGATTGAAATCTCAGATAGCAGCATTCTTTCTTTGTCTTTCATTCTCTAAAATGTTTATTGTACTGTGCTCAGGCTTCTTCTTCTTGTATACTGGGTGAATCACATTCAGACTGGGACCACATAAGATTTTACCATGTAACTCAGAATGAAAGGCAGTTTAAATTGGGAATGTTTACTGCATTTCTGGCACTTTTTAAAAAAAAATTTCATACTGTGGTGATCCATAGCTACGAGACATCATAGTAACTGAAACAAAATATACAGGGGTTTTATTATATAATAAAGAATAATAATAAAGTTACCTAATATAAAGAGGATTAATATGTGTGTGTGTGTGTGTGTGTGTGTGTGTGTGTGTGTGTGTGTGTGTGTGTGTGTGTGTGTGTGTGCGTGTGTGTGTGTGTGCGCGCATTTGTACCCGTCTCCTGGGTTTGTACAGATTCCCAGCCAGAACATGATGCGTTTCGGTTTCCTCCTCAACCTTTGCACCAGGGTTTGTGTCAATCACCTGAAGATCCAGACACACCCCACTACCATTCTCTCTCCTGTTAACACACACATGCACTGTTTTCTGTCTCATTCCACACAGCTGCAATACAGCATATAATATTGTATCAGCTTTCAGCTCTCACTTACAAGTAGTTAGTAACATTGGTCATCTCTGGAAAAGAAGTCCTACTGGCCATAGAGGGAAGCGAGAGTCTAGCAGTGGTCAAAACATTTCCACCCTGGCACAGGGAATGATAGAATAATCACACATTATAGCCATCATCATTTATTCTGTATGTACAGACTTATACATTTTGGTTAATGCACTTCATTTGTAAATCAGGCTTATTTGTCGTCTGTTGCTGAACTGGAATGGTCAATGAGATGGCAGTAATTCTGATATTATGATACCTGATTCTATACCTGCGTCTATGCCCTACAACACCCACGTAACTTCCTGGAATATGACCAGCTAATCGTTCATGACAGGACTAAAGCATTTTAATACCTTGTGTGTCTCTGGCTTCTCTCAACACACCAAATTAACCATGATCAGAAACTTGGAGGCCATGGACAATAGTATCCAACAGGCAAATATCTAATAATACCACTGCAAGCATGTGAAATAATATCTCAAATTTAAATCTGAATATATGTGAATAAAGTAGTCTAAAAATATTGACATGATTTCCTGACCACCAGAAATCTTATTTTCTATCTTTTTTCCCCTTGTCATCTGGGTGGTCAGGAAGAATGCTGGAAAAAAGGGCTTTCACTATACATTCCAACTGGGCTAATATTAGAGGGTTAACGCCAGTCAGGAAGCTGAGTGCTACAAAACTCAAGGCTGCAGGAAATGACATTCCTAAACCACCTTACGCTTTCCTCAGCACAGCTTGCAGTTTAGCTATCAGGTTAGAATCGGTTTCAGGTAATCAGCAGAGCTTCTTCTGAATATAACTGCCTGTGTGAATTTAGAAAAATGTCTGCACAATGTATCATTAGTCCAATGGAGACATACAGTGAAAAGTAAAAGTCTACACACCGCTGTTAAAAGTGCCTGATCTTTTTCCACGATTTACTGTGATATAGCAACCAATAAATGAACAAATAAATAAATAAATGAATAAAAAATGTTTTGAAAAAGAAAAAACTTAGACCCTCATACCCTTATAATGGGGCATGTGCCTAGGTTCAGAATGAATCACATTCAAATTCGACCGCCATTCCTCCAAAATAAGTTTCGACGAAAAGACAAAATGAAAACATTTTAATTCAGGGAGGATGCCAAGAGACTTAGAGCAACATTAAAGGAGCTGAAGGAATATCTGGCTGCACGTGTACTAGTCACTCGATGTATGTGACAACAATCTCTTCTTAACATGTACAGGCTATAGGCTAAGGTGAAAAATAATACCCAAGTCTGCCCACATTTTGCCAATACAAACATGTGGCAAAAAATCTGCCGAGACCAGCGTAGACCTTTTTAGTCATAATTCCAAAATATATATTTGGCGAAAAAACAAAACAAATTATCACCGAAAAAATACCCATGGTGAAGCAAGTTGGTGGTGGCATCATGCTACAGAGCTTTTACTTGTTCAGCTCTGACTAGGGCACATCATGGATAACTCAATTTAACAAACTATGTTGGTACAAATCCCACAGGCCTGTTAGACAGCTGAAAAAGGTAGGAAAGTTTCACCTTCCAGCAAGATAACAACCCAAAGCATGAGTCAACAAAGGAACGGCTTCAAAAGATAAAGAAGATCAAGGTTTTGGATCGGCCCAGGCACAGCCCAGATCTCAATCCTGCTGAAAACCTGTGGAACGAGTGGAGTTTCCCTCGCAATTTGATACAGGCATTTTTGCAATTGTGAGTCGAATAAAAGTGCCAAATCATGCGGGTAGACTCCTAACCGACAATTGTGCTGTATTACAAGCAGAAGGTGTTCTAAGTATTATACAAGGGGTTTTTCCCCTTGTATAGTTATTATGTAATGTCACAGATCAGAAAGCGTATTTTACATCAAATTTTAACAGGGTTGTGTAAATGTACTAATATCCAATATCTGATGTCTTGCATTTTGTATAATACAATAATATCATTCATTTCTTGCCACATTTAAAATATATAAAACACATTTAAGTCATATTTATGCTAGACTACAGCTAGACATGTAGGAATTTTATTTAACCTTCCATCATTTAAAGCAGGTTTATTGTATGAAGTTTTTGGCTATATATTTACATAAGAGATTTTGAATAATCTACGCTTCCATTACATAGCTAAATAGCCTCCTAGCTTTAGCCAAAATGTAAAGACACTGACAATTGACAACAAACAAGCCTTGATTGATTCAGTTTGGGAAATTGTGTATCTTCACCCAGCATTAATGCCCGGAATGTTTATAACGACAGGAAGAGCGAGAGAGAGAGAGAGAGAGGGAGAGAGAGAGAGAGAGAGAAGAACAACTTAATAAAGTGTCAAAGAGGAAACACCAGCCTGACAATTTTTTAAATAAAACACAGACAGAGTAGTTTATTTTTAAAGAGATCATGTATAATATCAGTATCAGGTGGAAGTGATAATGTAGACTTGCCTGTGCGAGTCATAGTTTTGGCTCTTCCCTGTGATGAGTCTCCTGAAGTAACTTATTTTCCTCAGAGGACTAATATTAAACCTGAATACCAGCACTGACACTGATGTCTCAGGCCCCTCTCTCTCTCTCTCTCTCTCTCTCTCTCTCTCTCTATGATGTCAGCATGGGTATCTCGCTGTGCCCCTGTTTGGGTAGCAAACCCATGTGCTGAGCCAGGGGTGGCAAAGACACTTTGGCGTCAGTGTGCACAACAAAGGAGAGGATTATACTCTCATCTCTGGAGCCTCAGAGACAGAGATCACAGAGCTTGAGAGATTTCAGAGCCTTATTTTACTTCATCTTACTTATACATGACTCTCTAGAGCTTAGCATCTCAAGTAAGCTCCAATTAGACATGGAAAAATCAGTCTCTGTTTTATCCTCTTTAAAGTCAAAGAGAGAGAGAGAGAGAGAGAGAGAGAGAGAGAGAGAGAGAGAGAGAGAGAGAGAGAGAGAGAGAGAGAGAGAGAGAGAGAGAAGGTCTGAACAGAAGAGCTTTACTGGACTGGTGCGCCACCTAGTGGTCATTAGTCACAACGCAGTCTATAACTCTACACTACAATAATAACATAATGTCTCCTGTTTAACATATAAACATTGTATAAACACCATCATAAAGAAAACAGAATGTTTACCTGGTCAATAACACTGATAGCATCTCTGATGTTGATTTTCTGGTACGCCTCCCACAGCTCGCTTTTATGGTACACAGATTTGCGCATCAACAGTTTACTTAGATAGTTTTTGTCAAACTGTTCCCATCTGCAAAATAATGCAAAGGTTAAATTCTGTGTAACTCAATGAGGCAGAGTTCTTTGGAGAAATGCATCAGCGTTTTTTGTTCTTTTTAGCCTAAACATTATCAAACATATAGGAAGCATAGAAAAGGAAATATTGAAACTTTGACTAGAACAAAAGTCTAGGGGACATTGTTGGGCTAAAAACCTATAATGTAAAATGTAAACTAAAAACTTAAATATACTGTAAAAGACTGAGGGTATCAGGGGTATCAATAATAAAAGGTTTGGAACATAAGAAAACAAAATGACTTTTTTCTTTTCTAATGTTAAAGAACATCAGGAAAAAATAAATACCTGCAGTTTTGGTAAGTCAAAATGTCTGTTTTATTATAAGACTTATTAAGAAGTGGAATGTTTGTATATTTTATGTGCATTATACAATCATCTATTTTAAATGTTCATTAAAAATGTAAAAACTGCTCCTGGATTTTTATTAAAAGTATATAGAGACATCAGGGACACAAAATTGGACTCAAACGTTATTAACTAATTCAAGATTGTGTGTAAATGACATACAGATAAATTACTATTTGATTTAAAAAGCACTGACTTGTCCCTCCAGTGATGGTAACCATTCAGACCAGCAATGTCTTCCACAGCAGCTAGAATGTGGTCAAAGGCCTGAAAGAAAGACCGACAGACAGACAGGAAATCACAGCATTTAGAGCGCTCATCATAGCTGTCCCATCTGCCCTATAAAGCAAGATGTTCATGTCATTTCATTGTCTCTACATACTGGTTTCAATCAAACAGTACGAGCTTTCACGTGTCAAAGCCTGTCAATTTGTGGTCAAACATCCAAAAGAGCATAACAGGCCCAACTCTGGGTGGGAATTTTGTCAACACAGTCAGTTAGAGAAACACTGGGCAGTTGTGGGCTTCTGTTAAGCAAGTGCGATGTTGCATAAACAACTGGTTGAAAAGATCACACCTGGGAGAGTGAATGTGTAAGCTCGTACCTTCCTTCCCAAGATATAGTTGTCATACAGATGTGGCAGAACTGGCTAACGTGTGAAACTAGACAATGTTTTGTCTAATATGTGAGAGGCTGGGGGGTGGTGTGGGGTTTTCTGGGGGAATCAAATCTAGCAGACTCTTTTTGTCATGCAGTGATGCTGAATCTATGTTTAGCTGTGGTTTCAGCGTGCTCAGCAGGTTTCTCTAAGCCTGCATGCAGGAGGCTTAGTGACATTCGTAGTGTGGAGGATGGCGGGGCAGTGGAGTGCTGACCAAATCCCTCTCACCATTTCCTACACAGACAGACACTAGAGAAAGAAGATGTGGTTTCTTTTACACATCACGTGTGTTTGTGTTCGTGTGTGTGTGTGTAGCTAAGGGCACAGCACACTGGCCAAAAGAAGGTTGTATGATTAATTCATTGCTTAGTGTTAAGATCAGGATCAGCACTAAGCTGTAAGGCACACGTTTCCACAGCAAGGTCAAAACTACTAGTAGTGAGATACAAAAAGAAAGAACTGTAGACAGACAGACAGATAGACAGACAGACAGACAGACAGATAGACAGACAGACAGACAAACAGAAAGGGAAACAGGTAAAAAGGTAGATAAATAGAAAGACACACAGATAAACAGGCAGACAAAAAGACAGACAGACAAGCAGATATACAGATAGACAAGAAAGACAGACAGAAAATTAAACAGGTAGACAGACAGACAGATAAATAGACAGGCAGAAAAGCAGATACACAGATAGACAGACAGACACACAGGCAGACAAACAGACAGAAAGACAGATGGACTGACAGCAGTTTAACATGCACTGACTCACACGCTCATGGATCTCTTCATTAATGGTAGGTTTTCTGTTAGTGCTGCGAGGAACCTTGAGCCATTTAACCAGAGGCTTGATTGTCAGACCCTGTGTGATGGAGTGCAAACAGTAACAGGAAAAACATTTCTCTTGTATCTTAGCTCTGGTGTCTGATCTAGTATCAACATTTTGTTCTAAATAATATACCAGGACTAAGTCAATATTTTCACTGACATTGAAAATGAACATTTTTGTAATTTCTGTCCAAAAATTATACCACAATCTATCAAAAGTGCTATCTATCAATATCAATGTTATGATGGTGTGATGAAGCTAAGTGACTGCTACCACTCTGAGGCTGTTTGTTTAACTATAATAGCATGTCAAAGTTTTTTTATTCCACTTACATCCACAGTAATTTGACAGCATTTTTTTAAAATAATAAACAACACATTTATTAAAAAATGTCATGTTGTGTAACAACAAACAAGGTCATTTTACTAGTCACATTTTAGCAGCTATAAGAAGTTGTCCTTCTTCATCGTTCTCATTTTTTCTATCTTTCTTAAAGTTAAAAAGACAGAAACTCTTGACTAATTAACTAACCACCAGAAAGATCAAACTTTCCTGAGGCGGAAAACGCATAGAGCTCACACCGAAGAGACATGTTTAGTATAAGTCTTAGATTTCATTGGGTAACCGATACAGAATTCCCTGTAAACGAGCTGCATTATAACAAACACATTAACATAAACCTGTGACTTGCCACTTGTACTACTGTCAACTCTGCAGTTAATGAATTAACACCTTCTGACCAATCAGAAATGAGACTCACAATCATAGATCATCTTGTGTTTATACAAACACCTGGGTTGATGTATAAGTTGTAATGTGGAAGTTGTAGTTTGACAGGTGACAAAAAAACTGCATGTTTCTGACCAACATTCAGAGAACGCTATAAAACTAGCAGCTAGCCATTAGCAAGAAACATGCTTATGTGCGTGCATTTGTTATTTTTCTGGTGGCTGAAAGCTTGCTCATTTTTATAAGGATGCTCATCAAGCCAAGGGCAATTCAAAAACAAACAAATACAGATGCACACAGACACACACACACACACACACACACACACACAGAATTAGAATGAATGATATTGGCATATTAATTTTTTCACATTGCTCGCTCACAAAACATTGTAATAAATACCCTCGTTCATCATAATTAGAATAAGCAGACCAGCAGCAGTCCCAATTGATTACATTCACACCCAAATCCACAGCCAGCCTAATATAGATGTGTTTACACATAGTGAATGTTACACGATACCTGAAACATGACCGTGAAGAAAACCACAACGATGGTCGTTGCAACAAAATAATCTTTCGCCTTCACATGCTCCGCATCCAGCAATACCACCAGGGCAAAAGCTACTGCACCTCTCAGGCCACCGTAGGACATCACCACCTGGTCGATCTTTTCCAGGGGCACCAGTCGAAACTTGTTCAGAATCCAGGTCTGTCCGACTACACCTGGGAGTGTATAACAATAAAAATGATAATAATGAAAAAAGATAAACTGTTATAGGATGTAAGTATATCAGGTAGAGTAGTAATGCTGAGCCATTTACAGATACTGGACATTTTAGATATTAAACATTCCTTCTTTCATCTTCAGTAACACTTTATCCTGTTCAGGCTCAAGGTGCATTTATTGAACAGTGGTCCGAATACATGCTGGACGTGATGCCAGTTCATCACAGGTGATGCTACCTACAGTACTATGTCACTCGTTGCCATGATGGAGCACCTTATAATACAGTCAGTCATCAAATCATTTTCACTGTACCATGTGTGCACTCTTTATTAATGCTAGCTTTTCTCTACTGTTGCTTGAATATTATGGGCTGCTAGATAGTGACATTTAGATCTAAAAGATTTAAAAATCCCAGCATTAATGCTGCACACACACACACACACACACACACACACACACAAAACCCCCAGGGTCACATTTGTGCTAAGAATACACCACTACCCGATATAGCACAGGATGGTCTACAGTCATCTGCTAGGCATTACCACTGTTATGTTTGCAGTGTGAGCTAATCGTGTGTGCTTCTTACAATTTCTTAGAACATTGGACAACCTTTATATTAACTATACAAAATTGAGAAAATGTGATGCATTACAGATGCTTGATAACATGAAGCATCTGGTTTCGCCTTAGGGTTGGTAACTACAAAAGCTTATAAACTGGAGAAAAAAAAATAAATAGGTATAAAAAGAACTCCAGACAATCAGACATGTCAGTTTATTTGCTAAAAGGTAATCTACACTGTCGGTTTACTGTACCTAAACAATGTCAACTAAGTGTATATATATATATATATATATATATATATATATATATATATATATATATATATATATATATATATATATATATATATACACACTTAGTTGACATTGTTTAAATATATATATATATATATATATATATATATATATATATATATATATATATATATATATATATATCAGCCTTAAACAAAGCTAAAGATGGCATTGTGTACCTCGAACAGAGCAACACACTAATCCCCGCTTACCAAATACAGCTGTTTTCTGTTATCCATCCCATCCGTGAGTCATAGACTCCACTCTCAGAGCTTTATTCTGGTTGAAAACACTAACATACTAAAAAATTACAGATTATGATCTGGTGATTGATTTGACATCACCATCATTTGACGTCACCCAGAACGCTAATCCAATTAATTACTATTTATTATGTCAATGTCAATGTCAATGTCAACTTTATTTGTATAGCACTATTCAAACAACACATGCTGACCAATGTGCTTTACAACATCTAAGTATATATGAAAAAAATAATAAATAATAAATAATAAATAAGTATTTTAAAAATTGGTACGGAATCAGCATCCCTGACGTACATGGGTAAGCTATTCCAATTGTCCATTGTCCATTGTCTTGCTTAGACTTCTACATTAATTTGAATCACTAATTATAAGATATGTCTAATAATTACATTCAAAGAATAACTCACCCATAGCTCTGAAAACAAAGATGAATACGAGAGTGCACACGACTAGTCCAGTATCCCAGGCCCATTTGGACTTGTCCACAGCTGAAATACCAAGGAAAATGAAGATGATGGTTTCAGCAATGCTGGCCAGAGTCTTCATCGTGTACTTGACGGCAGTGCGGGACTTCTGGGATATGTTGGCCTCCACGTACTTGTTGCAACCAATGCCACAAAAGGTCATTCTGTGTTAGAGAAAGTGTGTCAATTCATGCTGAATTTAAAATAAGAACATCAGCAAATGTCACTGAGAGTGTGCTCTGTCTAGCTATTGGTTAAATTGGTTAAATCTTTGCAATGCACTGTGGGAAATTCATGGAAATTGAGAAAATTGTTTTGAGAAAATTATTTATAGCAAGGTATTCAGGCTCCAACCCCTAAAATCACTGTTAGGGTTTGGAGGCTGATAACTATTAGGAATTTTTAAGAGATATTTTAGCTTAGTACTGTAGTTAAGCTGTTGGCTGACTGGTCCAAAGGTTGTGAGTTCAAATCCTAGGTCCACCAATTTGCCTCTGCTGGGCCCCTAAGCAAGGCCCTTAATGCTCTGGATAAGGGTGTCTGCCAAATGACCTTATAATCAAAATGTAACAGAAGCATGTTCCTATTCATATTTAATATTAAGTTAACCAGTGTGCCAATAATTCCAGGGTTTTTTCCTAATAGTTTTTTTCCATATGCATTATGGAGAGTTAACAGCTCCAGAGCCTCGACAGCAATGCAATGAGTTAAACGCCATATCCACCGTACAACACCGAGCTCTAGTGGAAGGGGCGGGAATATTAACATGAGAAGTGTGCATCGTACAGTGCTGTCACTGTTAAAGAGGACTGAAGAACTGACGATAAAGTGATTACTGCCTTCAAGAAGGACACTCCAGCCAAGCCGCTGTTTGACGTGACTGAATATGAAGTACATAGACAGAAGACTCAACCTCACTGAATTCTTCATCATGTGGCAATATGCTGTTCATACACACACGTTTTAACAAAAGTATCATACATCCAGAACAGCTTACAAATGCGTCAATGAGTTTGTCATGTGCGCAAGTGTGTGTGACTACTGCGTTGTGAAGAGAGAGCGAGATGGAGCTTGGCACAGACACACATCAGATCTCATATTAGATTTCTATCTTAACACCTACTCTGGTTAAATACGTACATTTCCATTCATTATTCGCCTTCCAAACTGCAGGACCAAGTCAGTATAAACTACCACAAGGGGGCACTTTAAACACTTTCTCAGTGAACGGTGGGTCTCAGAGTAACCTAATTTCACAAAAATGCACGTTAAGCATTTAATACACACTTTCAACCATATTTTTCTTCCAAATAATCATCAATGTGTAAAATAAACTGTGCTCCTGTATTTATTTGATTATCCATGCACTCCAGAATCCGTACATTTACTCTTGTCGGTTTCTGACTTTTTGGATACCCTGTAATATGTTGAACTGAATGATAAAGAATACTAAACAAATATTTTCCCAAGCTTTCACAAACACTGAATCATCTTTACGTAATATTTCCTGTAATATCTTTTAATCAAGAATGACTTACTAATGTTAATTGGGGTTACAGTGTACTTTTCCCCCATAATCTTATGTGAGACTTGCAGAAACTGTTAAATGGAGTTTGAGGCAGAATCAAGACTCAACAGATACTGATACTTAACTGAAATTGAAAAGTATAATGTTTAGTAAAATGTTATAATGTACTAATTGAACAGAATGTATAATATATATAATATAATGTTCAGTACTGTGCAGGTGTTAGTAAGACGCATTACTGGGTTTATCTCGGTTCTCCAGTTTCCTCCCATCTCTCAAAATCAAGCCAGTACCTGGACAGACTATTCAGAAGTTGTGAATGAGTGTGAGTGAGTGTGCATGGTGCCCTGCAATACACTCACATCTTGTCCACTCTGTTCCTGCCTCACACCTTATCAGAGCCGATCCTGACCTCCCTGGGGCCCTAAGCAAAATTCTGCTAAGGGGCCCTCCTACCTGACCCGTGAGCCATGTAAACCATTTGCCACACATTCACACTTGCACTGGCAGCACTGCACAGCTAATAGTCATAGTATCTAGTCAGATAGAGGCTAGAGACAGAATCACATCGACTTAACTTTACTGTTATTGCTCTTGCTGACATCAAACTTGAAGAGAACACAAGTTTACCTGATTGCTGTTCTCGCATTTCACTCTCGTTTTGTTTCTTTTTTCTCTTTTCATGGCCAGATGGATAGTTCCGCTTCATATTGTCATCTACACAGTAAACATTAACACGCGCTGTAAAATGAGGCAGGGGGAGGCGGGGCCTTGCGTAATTTGCGGAGCCATACGCAACTTGCGTAGTGAGCGTATAGGGCCGATCGGCTCTGCACCTAATGTTCATGGGCTAGTATTACTGACCAGGCAAAGCTGTGACTGAAGATGAACAAATGAAAATATTACTAATTGCATGTGCTGTTCATTTTATATTACAACATACACAATCATTTTCAAGCTAGCTAGAGTTTATCTGAATTTTGTATATATCATACAGCACTTGTCTCTTCTTTGGCTCCTTTCCCATCCCTGACCTTGTCTTTTTCACTTTCACTGTATTTTCCCATTCATCTTCTTTTATCTGGCTCCCTTTCCCTGTCTCTATCTCCCTTTCTGGCATGAATCTCTGTTTTTCCCATCAATCTTAAATTCTCTCTCAGTATAAGGTGAGTCATGACACATGCACAGACACATTTTTACTTTGAATCTTTATCATTCAGTTCTTTGTATGAGTCTGTGTGAGTCTGTGTGTGTGTGTGAGAGAGAGAGAGAGAGAGAGAGAGAGAATCTGTACTTACGAGAGAATAGCTGAGAGGGAGAAGAGTTCAGCTGTGAGGTAAGCCAGATACACCAGCAGGAAGACGAACAGCGGCTCGATGATGCGTACCCTCTTGGTGAAACGAGTGATAAAAGCCAGGATAACAGCAAAGATCAGTCCCACCAGCGTCCCACCGATGCTGACTATGAGGAAGGAGGCTGAGAAAGTTAAATAAGTTAGACACAGCGGAGAGAAACCCAGACCCACAACCCCTTTATTTTTCTGTTAATAATTTTTTTTAAATCTGTATACTGACTTCTGTTTCATTTATTAATGAATAAAATAAGCAAAGGTCTCAATTCCATGTCAAAGTGAGTGATCATAAACATATTGGACACTGAGAAAGTCCTTAAGAAAATATCAGTCTCTCTAACAGACGCTTGTTTGCATTAATGTAACAGTATACAGTAATTACCATTATGTGTATACGCTATAATTTATAATATTGATGGCAAAGCAGGGACTTTTTTTTTTTTTTTACCTCACACTGAGCCAATAAAATCTGACTTATTAAAAAGAAGAATGTCCTGGTTCACTTGGATTATCTAAAATGAGATTTAAATAAAACTTCAGAGTAATCAAAACTCACCCACGCCTTTAAAGTAGTCTGCTGTTTGGACATTTCCTGGACCCACTTCAACAAAGGAGATATAAACCTTATACAATACCTACAAAACAGACAGAACATTGACTTAAATTCTTTTAATTGAAATGTTAAGAAAACATACAGTTATGTAGGTTAGTAAGGGTTTAAAATGCTAAACTGATATGGGATCAGATCTGACATACTTTCCGATTCGGTGCACAGATCTGATGCTATGAATCGGACCAACAGAAAGCTAATCTTGCATGTGAATATACGACATGACCCTTCTCAAAGCAGTCTTCCATCACGTCTCTAAGGACTTGCATAACACGGCAACAGAAGCTTGCAGACAGATGGCTCGGTTACTGCAAAGATGTCAGAATCTAATCAGTATCAGGTACTGGCTGATACTTAGAGCTTGAAAAAGGGCACAAATTAAGATGGGTGCATGCCGAATTATGATATAACAGTATATAATTAAGTTAAGGCATTTATACAGAGCAAAACTTTGGAGGAAATAGTCAAATATTAACAAGGCCTTGTCATTACAAAGCTAATGTTATAGACAGGAGGCTTGAAAAAACAAAACATTTGCTACTAGTAGCAGAAAAATGTTAGGATGGGAAAGTAAATAGATAGACAAATGGACTGATGAATGATTGAATGGATGGATGGATGGATGGATGGATGGATAGATGGATGGATATTTATTTTATTTGTTTATTTATTTATTACAGGGACAATGCATATTAATAAACATTTCTGTCAAAAAGCCAGAGTTAGCCAGATGGCTATTTTTCACATGTAGTCCCTAGACAGATGGTAATAGTCACCCTAAAAAAGATAAAAGTAAATAAAAGTACATATTGAAATAAGAATAAAGCTACAATGCATAGATGGATGGATGTACTGTATAGATGGATGGATGGATGGTTGGATGGATGGAATTGGAATGAAAGGACAGAGACAGCAGCTTGGGGTAAGACCACAAACACTTATCTGCAGTTCTCTCAGCATGTTTTCTGCAGCATAAGCTGTTCATATATTCTTACAAAATCTACATTCCTAGCCGATCACTGAAGTAAAGCCACACTAACAACCACTGAATTTCTTTTCAGGTCAGATGACTCGTAGCCAACAAAAACCACATGCATGGAGATTAAGCCTCAATCCGAGGCTCAGTGGACCGGCACATGAACCCATTAAAGGCTCAATTGACTGAAATTCAGTACCACATTCATGCCAGCCAGTCGATTTAACAAGATCTGCCACTTTTACTTGAAATTTAACTACTCTTTATATCCACAAGTGCATGTACACTGTGAATAAAGCCCTATATTGAATATATTTCTCATACCTTTAATACAAAAAGTGTGTTATTTAAACCCTCTGTCTCATTCTAAATTGAATAGTGTGAACCCTTGTAGTCAAAAAGCTAAATCAACTCAATCCTAATTCCATAGTCATGCAAATTCCGTAGTCATGCTCAATATTAGAAACCTAATCAGAGTACCATTCGCTCAGCAACTTTAATTTGGCTGCATATGGGTGTATGGAGTAATAATCCCATAATGCGCCATCATACAGCCAATAATGTGGAGGTTCTCATTCCTTAACGCTATGTGGGAATCTACTAAGGAGGTCAAAGTTCTCTGACTGCATCTGCATTAACTTTAGTAATCTTATAAGCGAAACAGCAGACTTAGCAACAACCACTGTTCGTGTGAGCAGAAATAATGAGAGCTCCTATAGAGCTTTGATTCTAATGGCTCCATAGGATAAAGGCGATTAGTTTTTTTTTCCCTTGTTTATTATTTGAGTTTATAATGAGTGAGAACTGGAACAACATTGAAAACATTTTACTTTTCTTTTTTTTAAACTTGCCAAGTCTGATTTGGTCTATCTGTCTACTAAGTAACCAAAGAATGAATTGTTCTGCACAACAGTGAAAAGAAATAAATAAAATAAAAGTGTGCATAAGAAATAACCTAGAGACCTAATCGTTTCTTCTTCTTCTACTTTAGTCTTTTCCCGTTAGGGGTTGCCACAGCGAATCATCAGTTTCCACCTAACTCTATCCTCGACATCCTCTACTCCTGCACCAATTACCTTCATGTCCACTTTTATCACATCCATATATCTCCTCTTTGTCCTTCCTCTTAACATCTTACCTGGCAGCTACAGTACATCTCCAACATCCTTCTACCAATATAACCATCTCCCTCCTCTGTACATGTCCAAACCATCTCAGTCTAGCCTCTCTGACCTTGTCCCCAAAACAGCCAACCTGAGCTGTCCCTCTGATGTGCTCGTTCCTAATCCTGTCCATCCTCGTCAATCCTCAAGAGAACCTCAGCATCCTCATCTCTCATACAGCATAGCTGATCTTAATTCTGTCTTGAACCTAATACTGTACTCATATTATTCCGAATCGGATCTCAGCCGGGAATATTGCTGGCATTCCTAAGCCACAGTCAGACTGGTGAGGTGCACTGTGTAGTCAGAGGTGACATAAGGTAACGTAGTGTAGCTTTTGGGAGTGAGATTTCAGGTCAGTACAGTTGACTGCTTTGTACTGAACCCTTCATCAAACAATTACGCTGCTGGAGTCGTACCTTTAATGGCTCATACCTCCTGAGGATCTTATATATTAAAAGCCTCTGATGAGCGTCCGCGCTTGCTGTTTGCAGTTATATTAACTTTATCTATATCTGAGAATGGCTCAATCACGAGGCACAGCGCACAGTTTTGAGGCCGGCAGTAGTACAGACTGTGTAAAAATAGTGTGTAAATTTGGTACAATATTGCTAAGAACAAAACAGTCAAATTAAACAGTCACACATAATCATATCAGTAGCATTATAGCTGAGGATTAGAGTATAATCAACTAAAACAAGCAGCAGGAAGCAACAGCAGCTAACTGTGATTGAGACTTGAGAGCATTTGAATATTTCCACATCCATGAATATTTGAACATGGACAAAATTATTGGATTTTTTTTTAGCTGTTTACTGCAGTGTACTGAAGCTGATATTAAATTATAAGAAGAACTGTACAGGAATTATAGCTTATTTTAGTTAAAATTCATCAGTTGTAAGACTTTTAAGTTGTAAGAGTAGATTTAGAGTTGAAATGTGGCATTTTCATTTGGAATCGGTTGCTGTTAACTCTCAATATGACGTCCAAAGAGATGCTGCTGTCAGTGTGATAGAAACAGCATTAGGTATGGGCAAATCACAAAACCACAAATCCCAGAGCATAAAAAAACAATTGTAGTAGGTGAGTTTTTCCCAGGTGAAGAAAATCCCAATTAGAACAGTTTGCTAGATAAAGAGCACTCTCCATGAAGTAGGTATATCTGTGTCAATGTCAACACTCAAGAGACTCCTTCGCCAAAGTTAATTCAAAGAGATTAACACAAATAGGAAACGAGTGTTAATCCTTAAAAGTGCACAGGGATATATTATCTGCTCAGATTCAGCCAAATGCTTTAAAACTCACTAGATGCCGCTTCACGATTTACAAATAACTCAGTTGGTGTTACTTCACAATAGAATCCATCACACACAAAACACATAAATATACACTGTTATTTTTCTCTGACCCACCACAGTGACCGCATCGTTGACGAGCGACTCGCCGAAGACTATGATGAAGAGCATGTCGTTAACGTGGACCTCCTCAAACACAGCGATCACAGCGACAGGATCCACGGCTGAAATCAGAGCTCCGAAAAGCAGGAACTCCATCAAGCCTGCCTCCACCTTATCATCTACACACACAGACACACAGACACACAGACACGATCCCAGTTCCACCTACTCCAGCTATGACTTTTGGCAACACAATGACTAATTCAGGATAAATTGTACGTTTCTTTCACGTTTCATGATAACTCACCGATGACCCCTGCCTGCTTCACTCCGTAGAGACAGAACCCCGTACAGAAGGCGTTCCACAGAGTCCCCACCACCGCATACATCAAAATGGCACCCAGGTTGTCAAAAAACAGGCGGGCCGGCATAAAATACCCGGCATCCCCTACTATAGTGGGGAGCAGAAAGAGGAAGAAGAGGCCTGGGTCTAACTGGTAGAGCTGCTTCTTGCTGGCGATAAGCACCACACCACCCAGAACCAGACCCAACAGAATCAGCATGCAGCTCTCTGGGACCAACGTGGTGAAGCGCTGTGAGAGGTGGAACACTAAGAGACACAAGAAGAGAAATAAGCTTTCATAACTTCCTGTGGATCCATAAATGCAAAACTATACATTTACAATTCAGAAAAATAAACAGTCACAAATTGCACAAATAAAAACTAGGAAATTTTCCAGACACAAAGAAATCATTTATACATTTTTGTATTTAAAAAGATACCTGCAATTATTATTACTATTAATTTCGAGTGAAACCGAGCATCACTTTTATTATCCAAATAACGGAGTGAATAAACACTCATTGTTAAGCTGATTCAGTTTAATATGGTGTAAAACATCATGTAAAATGACTCATATACCATAATAAAAAGCCTACAATGACTGCACGCTAGCAAACAGGACGGGATTCATGCTGACTGATAAAATTACACATCCAGTGAGCTGGCAGACTTACTTAAGAAGTACATGTGTCAGTGATGCATGTTTTGAAACTAAAACTAATTCTAAACTAATTTGCATTGTTCAGCACAGCATGAAACAAAAGCTTTAAAGCCAATTAAAAGATAATAGAAGCTGGCAGTAATGAATATTAATAACGTGTAAGAAATGAAACACAGAGACATGCTGTTACACGCTGGAGAGATGTTTTATCCTTCTTATACCGCGTCAGTTTTTTTTTAGCAATTAGTAGCAATCATTTTTTAGTGTTTTACTCATTAAAAAACATGCAATATTTTTATCCATTTATAGTTACATTTAATGTTGTGGAATGTCTGTAATGCAGCTTATATCCTGTTGGCACTTATGTTATAGCAGCTACACTAAAAAAAGTTACATTTACATTTACAGCATTTGGCAGATGCCCTTATCCAGAGCGACGCACATAGGTGCTTAAATCTCTAACATTGGATACATTAATGCTAGTGTTTTTTTGTTGTTGTTGTTGTTTTTTTTAAATAAATGCAAAAGATAGGAAAAAAAGTATTTCCTTAATAAGTAGGTCTTCAACCGCCGTTTGAAAATAGACAGTGACTCAGCTGCCCGGACCTCTAGGGGGAGTTCATTCCACCACCTTGGTGCCAGTACAGAGAAGAGTCTTGTAGTATACTTGCCTCTTACCCTGAGAGATGGTGGAACCAGTCGAGCAGTGCTGGTAGATCTGAGGGTGTGAGGTGCAGTGCGAGGAGTGATGAGGGCTTTGAGGTAAGAGGGAGCTGGTCTGTTTTTGGCTTTGTAGGCCAGCATCAGTGTTTTGAATCTGATGCGTGCAGCTACCGGAAGCCAGTGGAGAGATCGCAGCAGCGGGGTGGTATGCGAGAACGTTGGCAGATTGAAAACAAGCCATGCAGCTGCATTTTGGATCATTTGCAGAGGACAAATTGCGTTCATAAGTAGACCTGCCAGCAGTGTGTTGCAGTAATCCAGTTTTGAAATGACAAGAGACTGAACAAGTACCTGAGCAGCCTGTCTGGACAAAAATGGCCTAAGTTAGCCTAAGTTAGCCTAAGTTAGGCCTAAGACCTGAGTTAGCTTTACATCTGACTATTATTAAGCTCTGACACAAACATTAAATAAACTTCCCTTTCTAAATATAAGCAATTACACACATTTTTGATCTGTTCATGTGGACAATCTAATACAGACTCCTCTGTGTATGTCGTTATAGAAACAGTCAAATATTAGAACAATTAATATAAATGTATTATTTGCTGCTGTACTCCAGACGTGTTGTTGATGAATATAAAACGGTATAAAAGTGATGACTGTTATAAAATTGATCTAAAATCAATCTACAAAGCTTCAGACGAATAAGAACGGAGTACTTACTGTGTTGTGATCTAAACTCCTGACACTTTTGGTACTATGACAGTTCTCTGTTGAATGAGAACATGTATTATGTGTGTGTGTGTGTGTGTGTGTGTGTTATCCTACATTCTTTTATATAGTTCTTTTCAATGGCAATATGGGAAATAGAAATTTCCTCCTTGAAATAAACTAATAATATATCCAATATCCAATATATCTAAGGTGCTATAAGAAAACAGCTCTTGTAATGAATTCGTTGTAAATGAATTGTTTTAAATGAAACTGTCACACACACCATTACACACTAAAGCAAGAAGAACCCAGAGGTGAGAAGACTCGTGTCTTCACCTCGACTGAATGATTTGGAAATGGAGTAATTTGAACAAAAGACATATTTAATTGACAACTAATCTCTGAGTGTTGTCATTTAAACCGTCCAAATGTGGTTTAAATTTCACAGTGAAATCGATCTATCGTGGAAACTCTAGACATGTATAGTGTAACAGATAATCACGTGACGTGGTGATCTACAGGTTGTCTGACAAAGTCGAAGTGAGGGTGAGGGTAAGAAAGGGAGATACAGTACGAAAAAAGAGTGAGAGAGAAAATGGCTGAAGAACTAAAGTGCCGAGAGGAGGAGGAGGGTAATGGGAGCGTCTAATGGCAGTAATTATTCATGTTTTTCATGGACAGAGGGATCAGAGCACGACACACACAAACACGCCTCCACCAGGGACACATCAATCAGCTCCGTATTGTAAGCCATTCATCAGTGCACATGAAAAAACTCTCTTTCTCTCTTTCGCTCTCTCTCTCTCTCTCTCTTCTCTCACACACACACACACAACATACTGTACATTTATTCCCATCTTTTATCGAACACACACAAGCACCCAATCCTGAAACAATAAATGTGTGGATTTAAAGGCCAATGTTTCCAGTTTGGTTGATGCTTTTAAGCCATGGAAAGAGAAAAAGAAAGGCAATCTCTGTCCATCACACTGAGTCCCAAGTACACTTTTACAAACAGACCCGGGCTTTTAGTACGCAATTGTTCTGGAGCAGACGAGCCATTAAAGCGCAGCGCCTGCTTCCTCCAATCAGATAAGAGCTATAGTGCTGTAATAAAAAGCTTGTTGATAATTAAATACTGTATTAAGTAAACCATGGCCCTTTTTCATCACATGAGAACATAGTGCTTTTGTTTTTATGTATTGTCTTTTGTGTAATGTTTTGTTTGTTTGTTTGTTTGTTTGCACTTTCTTTTATCCTGCACTTTCTTTTTGTCTTTTGTCTTGCACTGTTTGCACCAGGTTGCACTTTATGTGGCTAGGATTAACTTACCTAAGCTCTGTCTTTGTTCTATGTACTGTAGCATCATGGTCCTGGAGAAACGTTGTCTCATTTCATTGTGTACTGCAACAGCTCTATATACTGATGAAATGGCAATACAAGCTTCTTGACTTGACTTCACTTGACTTGAGTATGCAGGTAAAACATGCTATAGCCCATATAAAGAGCTCTAATACAAATAGATTTGGGTTTAATGGATGTGAACGTACAGTATGGAGACAAACACATTCTCCAAAATGATAACCGACAAGCGTGATTTATTACTTCTGGTCGTGCACAATCATCTGAATGCCTGTTAACGTGTTCAATCCTATAACAAAACAAACAAACAAACAACAAACATTTCAGTTTTAGCCACAGAAACATGTTGTAGGATGTAGCTTTGGGATGTGTTATAGGCTGTAGTTTGTGGAACAATTCCGGTGCGAATCATTAACGACACTAAATAAACAAACTCTTTTTTTTTCCATTTCTTTATTAAGCCTCCAGGTCTTAAATTTGCTGGGAATGAGACTGCCGCTCAGATTCCCTTAGGAGATGCTGTTGCTCGGCACATGTATGTCGTCGGTCCCGAGAGACAGCAGGCACAGCAAATATTGACCTTGGTTTTGGTTTGTAATAATTGCTGTGAAGAGTTAAGCACCTTGTAATGCTATATTATGATATAATGCTTTATATCAATTACTTGATATGACAGAAATTCAGCAAACTGGACATTGCAGAGACGTGACAAGCACCAAAAGAAAGATAGAAGATACATGGAAATGAATCAAGCATGAAAACGTAATATGGTATCAGCTGGGATTGAGAGTGTCTCTTTACGTTATCGTCTGAACAGCTGCTGTAATTAAGTTTATTTTAAATAAACATTTGTTTTAAGGATAAGGCCAAGAGGACATGTTGGGAGTCTCAATCTATTTTAATAAGGGTGATAATCTGGGAATTTGTGAGCCGCTTTTTGACAATGAGGCAGTGGGGCTTCAAAGCAGAGCTGAGACAGTAAGAGTTCCTGCATACTTCATAGTCAGAATTGATTGGATATCATTTTTGGTTCTTTTCTCAAAACCACACACTTAGACTTACTAGAAATAATTTAAATCTTTTAGGAATTCAGAAAATATGTTGTTTTCTAAGTTGCTCAGAAGCTTCTGGTTACACAATTCCACTTGTCTATATACAGTTGTAGAAAAGGACATTGTTTATAGTCACACTATCTGGTGTCACCCAGATGAGGATGGGTTCCCTTTGGAGTCTGGTTCCACTCAAGGTTTCTTCCTCATACTGTATCATCTCAGGTAGTTTTTCCTCACTACAATCGCCTCAGGCTTGTTCATTAGGGCTACTTTTCAACTTTTATCATTCAGAACGTTTCAGGTCAACTTTTCAACTTTTATCATTCAGGTCATTTTTATTCAGAACGTCTATTGTTAAAAAAGCTTTACAAATCAAAATGAACTGAACCAGAAGCTCAAAGGAAAGACACTGTAGACATAACAGCAGCATGAGGGTCCACGTTATAGCCGTGTTTTAACAGTAGTTAAAACAAATCTAGTGATAAGTCTTCCCAGAACAGTGGAGCTTATTATAACAGCAAAGGGGGAAAAGTCTGATGTGCACCAAGTACATATGGATGTAACTGGTTAGGTGTCCACATACTGTTCGCCATACCATGGAGGCAAAAAGGCATAGTACCTGTTTTACATTAAAAAAAACATGGAAAAGACAAAGTTGTGCCCTTACTGGTTTGTGTAGTCATTTCAGTGACATTCGGGGGCAGATATTCAGGTGCTGTATGTACTACAAATCTGTGGCCTGCTTTTCCAAATGCAAGACAAATATTCACTGTGAATTTCTGATGCTGTTGCAGAGAGAGAGAGAGAGAGAGAGAGAGAGAGAGAGAGAGAGAGAGAGAGAGAGAGAGAGAGATCTAAAATTGAAGATGTATGTGTTAGCTTGTGGAAACAGAGTGGGCTGTATGTCCAACACTCCCACGTGAACGACAGAGCTAACCAACAACACAATGACAAATTGGGAAAGGAGTTATGGTAAAAAGCAGGTGATGAGTGAGGGAGAGAGATCACATGGAGCGGTGGTGTTTATTTTTGCTCGCTTTACACCAGTAAATAAAAAGACAGACGGTGTCCATCAACGTGCATCTGCGGCGATCCACCAATGGTTTTTTTCCACTGCCGATATCCTTCTGTTTCAGTATGACGCATCATGAGAAGATTAAAGCTGTGGTCAGACATGTCTGATCTTCCACTGAGTATCTGCTTTCTGGGCATGTGTGTGGTGTGTACATAGAATGTGATGGAAGGATCAATCACACCATGTCATGTCACCATGTCATCAGAGCACCTCTGTTTTTGGTGTGACTATGAAGCAGTGAAGGTTGTATGCTCACTTAGTATAGTACAAACATCCAGTCCAGCTTGGTCATTTCTGTCATTATTTTTAGCTTTAATACACCTAACATACCTGGTCACTGACAGCAGGAAATGCTAAATTATGACTCTATTAAAAACATACTTTGTATTAAGTTGAAACGTAACCACCGCTTCAGCTCCAGTCCTAAATATTCACTAATCTGTGGTGGATTCTAGCTCACTCACCAGTTTATGCTGAGGTACAGTACATGCAGGAAATCTTATAAAGGAAGAGCTCCACCGCCTGGACTGTTGACTCTGCAGAATTGAATGCAAAGATTGCAAAAGAAAAAATAAACACTGGGAATTTTCTCAGTCAGGAAAATATCTGACTTTCTTTTTGTTTTTATGTTTTCTATATGAGCGAGGAGGGGTTCGATTGGGTAATACAAGTGATCTCAGTGCTGGTAAATTACCAATCAAAATAAGCCAGGCTTTCTGATGATGCCACAGCCATCTGTGGCCAGGAGTCCAACAGAGCAGTACTGGCTGTGATCTCTGCGTGGGAGTGATTGCAAGCTTGCACTCCCTTGTTTATCACAGAGACACAAGTAAGGCACGGGTGACTATGAGCTCATATATGTGGATAGTCGTTTCTTCCGAGTGTGTTACGCTGCTCTGTGAAACAGAATGAGCAGCAGTTCGGAATAACATGGTTGGCTTGCTTCATGTGTCTTGGAGGAAGCATGTCACCCTCTTGGGTTGGTAGATGTCACATGATAGGGGAGAGTTGGCTGGTAAGTGGGAATTGGCCAAGACTAAAAATTATGTAGAGAAATGTGTGTGTATTATATTTATATATGTACACTCACAAAGACAATAGGAGTCAACAAACTAATGAGAAACAGCAGAATTGTTATAGTTCAGCAACTTTATATTCATGATAAATAGCCAATAAATAGATAATGTTGGAAATACAGCAAAAAGTTCATCTGATCTCTACAAGCTTCACCAGTAAAACACCAACCCATAGTTTCACCCGGGAAAATAAATGAAGTAACTATAAAACGGATGGTTATTAAACTATTTATTAAACTTTATCGACCGATGAAAAGTGATTTACTAAAACATACTTTTGAGTTTATATTCTTGGACCCTGTCTAAATATTTAATTTTGCTATACTGCATTAATTAGGTTTGAATATTAATGGTTTATTTGGATATTTGCTGTGTAGATACAGGTTTGCCATCTGGCAGGGTAAGGCCTATTCAGTTCCCACTGGAATTTTTCTACAATTCGACCCCTGTATACAGCTCCACAAGGAGAAACCTTTTCCATATAAAGTGTCTCTGCTGACTAAGCATGACTCATTGCCATAAAGTAGAAGTGCTGTTTTGTGTGCTCATTTCAGTGCCAAGGAGAGACATTCACTGAATCCAGCTCCTGTTATATCCACCTTGGCTGCAAGCGTCCAGAAAAGTAGTTAGTCACCGATGGACCATAGGTCAAAGACTCCAGCTGTACTAATGTAATGTGTAATGCTACACTAATAGTCTTGGAAAATGCCACATACTGTACACCATATGGTTCATTCTACTTGATCTTCAGCATACAGGACCACTAGGTATGTTTCTAGCTATATGCTGAATGCATAATTTTGAAAATGATGTTTATTACCATGGTTCAGTCTTTCACAACTGTGGTCTGCAACTGCAGAGGTATGACTGGCACCAAGGAGGATGCTGCTTATGGCACCCAAAGATTCAGAAACCTCCATACAGAACACCAAAAGACCACAGCTGAAACGATATTTTGGTTGTGGTTTACACTCAGCACAAAAGCAAACCTGACAAGATAGTGTGGCACAGTTACATGGCAGAGTCAGTTGAACAAGAGCTCAACTTGCATGAGTTACTAAGCACCAAAACGCGCTACTTGGTGAACAAACCTAAAGCGGTCAGATATTGACACTGATGACCCAACCCTAACCCTAACCCTAACCCTTAGAGCACAAGTAACCAATGGTGCTGGGTCTAAAATGGAACCAGTAACAGTACACAGGGTTTAAACCCTCACAAACCTTGAGTCCGCCTGAGTAATATATAGTCAGTGGTGGCCATTTGGTGGTACTTTTCATTAATGGATAGATTTATTGGCTACACTCAGAAATTGTATGTGCGTTCAGAAAAAGAGAGGTGTGAAATAACTTGTACACTTTCTTGTCATTGGGGTGAATATAATTTAAGCTTTAAGCTACATAATCGGGCCAAAAAGTCCTTGAATGTTTGAAGGTAAAATATATTTATTAATGGTACAAAGGACAGATGGAATGGTACATTAGTCCATATGCAAAGTGGTGAGAGTTCAAATCCAGGTACCACCAAAGTGCCTCTTCTGTTACGCTTTCATCTGTTCAGTGTATCTGTAAATAGCTTTGGATAGAATTGTCTGGCAAATGAATTAAAATAAGTGTAAAAATGTATCTGAACAAGACGCAAGTACAGTTTGCTAAACACTACTGATTCATCATCAATCATCTTTGCCCTACAACAGACATTTCTAAAACAATGCATATGCATAAAATGCATTTGATTTCTTGAAATGTCTCCATCGTTCAGCTCTCTGTTCATTTTGTCTTGTTCCTGATGTTTTTTTCCCCCTCTCACTATTGATTTATATAATCTGTTTGATTTCTTTTTTACTGAAAAAAAAAAAGATTTGACTTTACTGTTCTGCACACTGGTTAACACTTTCTGTCTTGCTATAGAAATAAAACTACCGTGACTTTATTTAATGATCAGGATATGTATGTCAGTTCCTCAGGAGCTCTCATTTGCACTATTATAAACTGTTGTAGAAAGGACATTATTTACATTGACATTATTTACTGTAGAGTGTCACCCAAATGAGGATGGGTTCCCTTCTGAGCCTGGTTCCTCTCAAGGTTTCTTCCTCATTTCATCTCAGGGAGTTTTTCCTTGCCGCCGTCACCTCTGGCTTGCTCATTAGGGATAGGGATAGATATCCCTATAGTATATAGTATTTTAAATTTTAAGTTAATCTTTTTTACATAAATTTTAAACTTTACTCTCTCTCTCACTCATTTTCTACCGCTTATCCGAACTATTCTCGGGTCATGGGGGAGCCTGTGCCTATCTCAGGCGTCATCGGGCATCAAGGCAGGATACACCCTGGACGGAGTGCCAAACCATCGCAGGGCACAAACACACTCTCATTCACTCACTCATTGAATTGAATGTATGTATATGAAAACAGGATGTGTTACTTGTTGTACATGTGTTCTTGTTCTCACCTGTGGTAATAAAAAAAGGTGACAGTCTCTCACACCTTGACCCACACAGTCTACAGAAACACCTACAGAAGGTTATGAGATCAGAAACTACTGATTAGAAGGTTATGAGTTTAAATCTCAGTTCTCTCTTGGGCCCTTGAGTCAGGCAGTCATATCTCTGGCTTAATTTGAAGTACTGTAAATGAAAGATCTGATAAAGTGGCCAATCATACAGCTTGGTGAAATATATGCTCAGACACACCTGATTCATTATTTAAAGACCAGGCTATGTATGTGTGTATGTATGTGTGTATGTATGTGTGTATGTGTATATATATGAGTGTATGTATGTATATATGTGTGTATATGTGTGTATGTATGTGTGTATGTGTATACAGTATATATGAGTGTGTGTATGTATGTATGTATGTATGTGTGTATATATGTATGTATATATGTATGTATGTGTATATATGAGTGTATGTATGTATGTATGTATGTATGTGTGTGTATGTATGTGTATATATATATATATGAGTGTATGTATGTATGTATATATGTGTGTGTGTATGTGTGTATTTGTGTATATATGTGTGTATGTATGAATGTATGTATGTATGTATGTATGTGTATATATATGAGTGTATGTATGTATGTATGTATGTATGTATGTATGTGCGTGTATATATGTGTGTATGTATGTATGTATGTAGGTGTATATATATGAGTGTATGTATGAATGTATGTATGTGTGTATATATGTGTGTATGTATGTATGTATGTATGTATGTATGTATGTATGTAGGTGTATATATGAGTGTATGTATGTATGTATGTATGTGTGTATATATATGTGTATGTATGTATGTATATATGTATGTATGTATGTAGGTGTATATATGAGTGTATGTATGTATGTATGTGTGTATGTGTGTATGTATGTGTGTATAAAGTATATAAGAGTACCAGATTAAACTGTGTTCTCTCTCGTCCTCACCTTAGGTAAAGAGGAAACCGTGTAATTTTAACATGCGTAATTTTACGCATTTTTTATTCCCAAACATTATCATCACACGAAACTTTTCAGACTCCTTGATGTATCCACATGATCGCAGTAACCTTATGGTTGGCTCATAAAGCATAAAGACGCGCCGCAAGGATAACACACTTAACACACTCAACTTTTACCTTTGAATGATCCAACGCTCCATTTTTACTCACATATTTTGGCGACGCTGGCCAACAAGAGCCAAATGGCAATGATGTACGGTGTCTGTACGTAGCTCCATTCCCACTGTACTATCCTATAGCCACCTCCGTGGTGGTGAGACGCTTCTTTGTGGACCGTAGTAGGGGCCGGTTGCTCTGCCGAGCGGGCCAAAGCGAGCCCGGGACGGCCGGCGGACTCCTCAGTACCGGAGCGGTACGCGGTAGTAGTGAGAGCCGGAGTCGAGGATGGAGCTGCTCCATCTGTGTAACGGCCAGTCGCCGCATCACCAGCAGCAGCACTGAGGAGCAACACCACAGTCAAGGAGAGCATCTTCCGTTTACGTGTCTGCTCTCATCGTTCAGGCGTCTCCATCGTGCTTTTATACCTCCCCTGTACCGGTTTACAACATCAACACCTCGATGACCGCCGGTAACTCGCGAAGGTACGTACAACTGGCGCATGCGCAACAGAGCACAGGTCTACCTTAGGAAGCCTATACTAGAGTACTAATTAGTTGCTAGAGTGTGCATGCCAAACCTCATAGTGTATCGTAGTGTGCATGTTAAACCTCATAGTGTATCATAGTATATCATAGTGTGCATGCCAAAAGTCATAGTGTATCATAGTGTGCATGTTAAACCTCATAGTGTATCATAGTATATCATAGTGTGCATGCCAAACCTCATAGTGTATCGTAGTGTGCATGTTAAACCTCATAGTGTATCATAGTATATCATAGTGTGCATGCCAAAAGTCAGTGTATCATAGTGTGCATGCCAAACCTTATGGTGTATCATAGTGTGCATGCCAAACCTCATAGTGTATCATAGTGTGCATGCCAAACCTCATAGTGTATCATAGTGTGCATGCCAAACCTCATAGTGTATCAGTGTGCATGCCAAACCTTATGGTGTATCATAGTGTGCATGCCAAACCTCATAGTGTATCATAGTGTGCATGCCAAACCTTATGGTGTATCATAGTGTGCATGCCAAACCTCATAGTGTATCATAGTGTGCATGCCAAACCTCATAGTGTATCATAGTGTGCATGCCAAACCTCATAGTGTATCATAGTGTGCATGCCAAACCTCATAGTGTATCAGTGTGCATGCCAAACCTCATAGTGTATCATAGTGCATCATAGTGTGCATCCCAAACCTCATACAGTAGTGTATCACAGTGTATGCCAAACCTCATAGTGTATCATAGTGTGCATGTTAAACCTCATAGAGTATAATAGTGTGCATTCCAAACCTCACAGTGCATCATAGTGTGCATGTTAAACCTCATAGTGTATCATAGTGTATCATATAGTGCATGTTAAACCTCATAGTGTTTAGGTGTGCTTGCAAAACCTCATAGTGTATCATAGTGTATGCCAAACCTTATAGTGCATCATAGTGTGCATGTTAAACCTCATAGTGTGTCATAGTATGCATGCCAAACATCATAGTGTATCATAGTGTGCATGTCCAACCTCATAGTGTATCATAGTGTGCATGCCAAACCTCATAGTGTTTAGGTGTGCATGTTAAACCTCAGTGTCATAATATGCATGCCAAACATCATAGTGTATCATAGTGTGCATGTTAAACCTCATAGTGTATCATAGTGTGCATGTTAAACCTCATAGTGTATCATAGTGTGCATGTCCAACCTCATAGTGTATCATAGTGTGCATGTTAAACCTCATAGTGTATCATAGTGTATCAGTGTGCATGTTAAACCTCATAGTGTATCATAGCGTGCATGCCAAACCTCATAGTACAATGTTCACATATTGAGTACCATGGTAGAGACCAAACACTTGTATAGCAACTAGTAAACATTGTGTTTTGAGATGTGATTGTGTTTAACGTTTACTCAGTGTCAATGTCTCATTATGTCTAATTGACATTTCCAAAATAGCATAAACAAAAAATATTATTCCAGACTTTCAGACAGTATACCTAATATCTGAAAAATACTGTCTAGACAGGACAAGACTCCCTTTTCACTCTTAATATATTGTGGTTGAATTGCGACCCCTTGTGGACAAACGAGGAAACACTGGCAATGTAGAACAAGGTGTAAGGTGTTTAAAAAAGGTGAGAACGAGATCTTAGTGAGATATAAAGCTGGAGATGGTGGAGAACCCTGATGGTTTATAAAAAAAAAAGTCAGGAAGTGCGACTTTTACTTCTTTCAAGCACAAGTCTCTTTATTTCTTCAGGTTTCTTCTCATTATTGACACAAAACTGTCTTAGCTTGCAAGATTTCTGTTTCACATTCAGAAAGGAAATGGAAACCTTTTCTTCGTTTGAATTCAATTTCTCCATGTTCCTAATTTGGTTCTAAAGGTCAGGCAGGCAAACACTGGGATTTGACACTAAATGACCTTCAAGAAATGACAACTTGACAAATGGTCTGTTAAGATATTTTATTTTCTGCATTCAATGTCATTGTTCAGGTTCATACATCTACACACACATATCAAAGGGTTAAAAACAAAAAATAACTGCGTCTACAGTAAGGGAGTTTGCATGCATGTGCTTGAAGTGGTCAAGAGTAAGGCCTGGATCTCTTAACAGTGGTGCACACCTATAGTAATACATTCAGAATGAAGCAAGGGTCAGATAATTCTAAAATGTCATGCAGCATAACGATAGTGATGGTGAGGGACAATGAGCTAGCTGAATACTCCTCATACGACCTCCTGTGCAAAAGTAGCAGTGACCAAAAACACAGCATTTTGCTGAACTGAAACAGGTGTCACAGTGGAACTTTAAGGGGGTAAAAAGCACGACTTGTTTAGGTGCAATAGTGACTTCAAACATGTGCAATGTGGATTCCAGTGGATTTCCAACCACCACAGCCAAAATGCAAAGCATCCACAAAATTATTAAGTGTTGTGATAAAAAACAAAAAGCAAAAAGAACCAATGACCTACTTTTAATCCGATTAAGAACTCTTTTTGAGTGAAGATTAAAAAGCTTAGCTATAAAGAATTTACCATTTTAAACGGTCTGGAACAGCTATTTATAATGGAAATCATATCTTGAGAACTTACTTCAGTGTAAAACAGCAACTTTAATAAAAAAATAAAAAATAAAAAAAAAACCTTAGCTTCTATCTAACGCTATACAGTCTATACAGTCAGACTCTGTCCACCCAAGTTTACTCGTCCTTTAATGTGCTACATATACTAGAAAAAAAAAAATTCTGAACCTGTACAAAATATTCTGCTAAAATGTGCATCATTGTTGGGTTGTATATAAATTATATTAATAAACATGTCTTGTAGTTTAATACTTTAGGCACCAAAAAAACCCTCAAAGGTCAAGTGATGAGTAATGAATTTGTGCTTTTCTGTGAAGAGTCTTTAGAGTTTCTTCATTATTCCATTACAGGAAGATGAAGTGCAACCGCATCAGTCGTCTGAGAGGAAAAAAAGTCTCCACCTACTCAGCTTCTCATTTCTCAGATCTTGTAGCTCTCAGCAGCCAATTCTTGTTTAGTCCTTTAATATTTCAGGTTCGCTCATCTGAGACTCAGCGCCTGCACCACCTCCAGGTTCAGACCGCTTTTCAACGTCCTCCGCACTGTAACAGCATACAATTCGGCATTAACTTGGAGAAACATCTCTTTAGAGCTACAAAGCAACAAATTATAACCAAAAATATTTCACATAACTGCATACACTTCAGTGCAGACCAATTCTGCCAATCTGATTGGTCAGAAGAGAAGGCATTAATTTAATTGATTTTTTCCAGCCATAATGGTAGTGTTGATAATGTTGTAGCAATGCGAGTCACAGGTTTATATTGTACAAATGTGCTTGTTTTAATATGTTAAACTTCCATCTAATTAATAATTCTAGAAATTCTAACAAAAAAAATCCTGAATGAGAAAACGTTTTTGCGCCATTGTGCAGTGTGTTAAACTCAGCTCTCCTGTTATTTGTCATATGTACATTACCACACCATCTACGTTTCTGCATATATTTCCTGTTTGCGGATATCGTCCTCTTTTCCTCAGATGATCGCTATGGGCCTTGAAGCACCTCCATGGGCTTCTTATAATGTCCTCATACAAATTCATGTGAAAAAATTCATCATGAACACCAAGTTCTTTATTAAGAAATGTCAAAATGCCATTTTCTGATCTTGCTTTAAACAAACAAACAAAAAGTTGTTCAGTCTCTTTCAGATTGTAGATTCATGCACTTTGACATCAACTGTAGCAAGAGCTTGCTGTAGGTCCAGTGATGATAGTTTTAAGGTTTTTGGAGACTTCTTTAAGCATCTTGCAGTCTGCTCTTGGGGTAAATTTGCTTGGACGGCCAGACCTGCCTATGTTGGTAGTTGATTAATGTGCTGCACTTGTAAATGATTGTCTGGACAGTGGAATGGCTGATCACAAATTCTTTTGGGATCTTTTTATATACCTTACCAGATTCATAAGTATTTTTTCCTCACAAGAAATTCAACCTTTTTTTAAATAAAATTTTACAGATTAAAAAAAAAAAAACCTTTGAAACTACCTATGAAACTATTTATTAAAAAAAAAAAAGGATTTCATGGGATGCCCTAATTTTTTCACATGACTGAAAATGACCGTGCTGTCCTAACTGCATTACCTGCATTATCTGGTTGCAGTTACTAACACAGCACAGACTCCTTCATCAGATACATGCTCAGTACCTGCATCATTCCATATGCTGCATTTTTTTATTCATTTATTTTTCTACCGTACAGCCTCTTTCTTTCATTTGCTACTTCTCAAATTTATTTCCACTTCAACTTATTTTCTCATTTTTAAATCTTATTCCATTTGAATTTTTTTTATTTAAATCCCCTTTTGACCCAATTCTTTTTAATTATTATTTTTTTTTTATCTTACTTTTTGTGACCAATAAAATGGTCCAATAATTGTGAACAAAAAAAAAATATGTATTTGAAATTTGGTTTATGGTGTTGAGAAGATTCCCAAGAGTCTTCTGAGGTGCCCAGTGTGAAAGGTTGACCTCTTGGGTCAAGGTCACTTTCTTTCATTCTCCCTTGTTCTGAGCCATAGAACAATATGGAGAGAACACAGGTCTGGCACAGTCACAGCTTGGTGCTGATACCATCCTAGAATGACCTCCAAGCATTGTTCAGCATTATAAAAAAAAAAATCTACTAAAGGAAGGAATAAAAGCAGCTTGTGTCAAATAGTAAAGGAAGAAATCAAAAGCCTTCAGACATACATAGTGCCATATACTAAAACTGGTCCAGAACAGAAAGTAATGGAAATGGAAAGAAACAGAAGTCCTTTGTTGCTGCCCTACATGCCAGGAAGCATACAGAGCAGTGGAAGAATGAAAACTGCGTACTCTAAATGTGTAGATAAATTTTATCCTAGTTATCATTTAAAATGGTCAGTATTCATTATAAACCTTATTTATCTTTCTAAAGTGAAAAAGACCCAAATCTGAATGAATCACAGCAGGTTCAGTGTTTATATTTCAAACATTAGTGTGCTTTTTCTCTCTCCTGACCCAAATATTTCTCTTTTATTACTGTTCCAGCCTACTTCTTTGTCATTATGAGATTAACCAACACACAAAAGGGCTGAAGAGGAAAAATGTGCCTGAACCAGGACACAACACAGAAAGCCTTACAGAAAGTATTCTTTAAAACAAAAAGGACCAGGAACTAGTCATATTACAACTGATGGGTACACAGAGTAATCACTAAGAAAAAAAATAAATCGAAGTACAACATTCACCTGAAGCCAATTGGCCCGTTTTAAAAGAGCCGCCAAGAAGAAAATAAATCCCTTGGTCTTTAAAGTGTCACCAGTGCACTTGATCACTGAGGGTGTAAAAATTGCATGAGGCAAACTCTGTAGCTTTTACCCTAATGGTCCTGAGGTCATAAGCCCGGTTCTGGACCTGTTATTACTTTGGCTAGTGCAAGTTTTATTAAATTATTAGTCTGTGGGAATAAAATGCTAAATTAAAAAAATGTTTAACAATGTGTAGAAAACATTGTAAAAGTAACTGTTCTGAAAGCATCAATACCTTTTTTTGGAAAATAGTACAGTAACTATTCTAATAGCAATAGTTATCTACCGTGTATTAAGCAATCAGGGACATGATTGTCAGTGGAAAATATTTAGCACTTGTTTATAAAAATTGCACACGCTTTCCATTAAGCTCATTCCTTACAAATGCTAGTTATCTGATCTTAAATTAAAAGCAATAGCTAGTTACATTAAATATTGAATTGGGCTGTAATGGGGAAGAAGAAGAAGAAGTGCAAGAAGAAGTGCAAGAAGAAGTGCAAGAAGAAGTGCAAGAAGAAGTGCAAGAAGAAGAAGAAGCGCAAGAAGAAGTGCAAGAAGAAGTGCAAGAAGAAGCGCAAGAAGAAGCGCAAGAAGAAGTGCAAGAAGAAGTGCAAGAAGAAGTGCAAGAAGAAGCGCAAGAAGAAGTGCAAGAAGAAGCGCAAGAAGAAGAAGAAGCGCAAGAAGAAGCGCAAGAAGAAGAAGAACTGCAAGAAGAAGTGCAACAACAAGAAGAAGAAGAAGTGCAACAAGAAGAAGAAGAAGAAGAAGAAGAAAGAAGAAGCGCAAGAAGAAGCGCAAGAAGAAGTGCAAGAAGAAGTGCAAGAAGAAGTGCAAGAAGAAGCGCAAGAAGAAGTGCAAGAAGAAGCGCAAGAAGAAGAAGAAGCGCAAGAAGAAGCGCAAGAAGAAGAAGAACTGCAAGAAGAAGTGCAACAACAAGAAGAAGAAGAAGTGCAACAAGAAGAAGAAGAAGAAGAAGAAGAAGAGGAAGAAGTGCAACAAGAAGAAGAAGAAGAAGAAGAAGAGGAAGAAGTGCAACAAGAAGAAGAAGAAGAAGAAGAGGAAGAAGTGCAACAAGAAGAAGAAGAAGAAGAAGAGGAAGAAGTGCAACAAGAAGAAGAAGAAGAAGAAGAAGAAGAAGAAGAAGCGCAAGAAGAAAAAGAAGAAGAAGCGCAAGAAGAAAAAGAAGAAGCGCAAGAAGAAAAAGAAGAAGCAGCACAAGAAGAAAAAGAAGGATCTCCTTGTGCTGTGTAGCGTGTGAGTACAAGAACAGTAACCTATTGCAATTGTGGATTGTTTTTTTCTCTCATCCACCAGCTCTTTACATTTTGCTTTGTAGAAATGCACATGAGTGTTTTTTAGTTTCCAGACCAATCAGGTTACACTTTTTGGGGCCCCAGTGATGAGAAGGACAGAGGACAAAGTGGCATCTTGATAATCTTGCTAGTCTCATATTTTCCCCACAATATAAAAGCTTCATATTCCCTTCACGTGTATGTGCGTGCACGTTACTCACGTGATTTCCTGTTCAGCCGTGATCGTTTCCTTGTTTTAGGACTAGACTGCCTCTCTGTAGGATTCTGCGTAACAGACTTAACAAGACGGTCCATGATCTCATCTGTTGCATCATCCTGTGAACTTGCGCCGTCTTCTTTACCTGTAGACGTCGGAGATGGAACACCACCTCCTAAACCTGTAAAGTACCGTTTTAAAAAAAGAGAGAATCAGTGAAAACACGTCCAGGACGAATCATAACGCCAAATTCATTCCATCAAACATAATAATACAAACAACACTTCGGCAAATGATTCTTCATATTCAGCTGTTAGAAGAGCGACGTCATGGTTAGTTCACCAAACATTAGAGATTAACACTGCAAGAAATATTCAAATTAATAACAACCTCTTAGAAATGTGTTGTCATTTCACACGTGTTATTATTCTTCATGCAACTAGCATTATACCTTCATCACATAATTCCTGCATTTCCAAGGTCTGTTCAGGTTCACCTGGAAGACCAAATGGTCCAGTTTTAACACGATTAAGCCAACATGGCGGTTTTGTTTAGCGTGTGGAGCAACAGTGTCATTTACACAAACGTAAGTGTAAGTGACAAACGTTTCATTTCCAATATGTCTCTTTTGTGTTGAACAAAACTTCTTATTTGAACAGTCTTTGATATATACAAAGAATGTCTTATGAGTTCACACCAGCAGCATGCACCATGTCCTCTACCTTCATCATTAGAGTCCTGATTCAGTGAAATGGGAGGAATATCAGAGCCAGCAGTCACCAGCTCTGTTAGAATAAACATGCTTCAGTTAAGACCCAAACCCTCTGAGACCAATAAGAATTATATTTGTACTTTACTGACTTTTTACATAAAATCAAATCTGCTCATCATCCTCACTGTTATAAAGGTCGTCTAGTTCGAATCGTATTATACCCAATGAACTAAAAGGATGACGAGATGTTCTTACTTCGTACAGCGCGAGATCTCCGCAGTTTGCAACGGTCGTCGTTGGCGATAAGAAGGTTCTTCATGTTCTCGTGCTCCTCTTGGGCTGGCTCGGCTTCTGTCGCCATGGAGACTGGAGAAGGACTCTCTTGGGTAATGGATGGGACGGCTCCAGAGAATTTCTCTGTCTGAGAGAGCATGAGCACCATGAATCGGTTTGTAATTCTGTAATAATTATATTTGAATCATTATGTAATAATATGCATGCATAATTATATTAAACTGAGTCTAATGGTAAAGAGCATCACCAGAAGCTCCATTTCCAAATGTTCTTGGTCTAAAAACTAGGCCTAGTAAAACCACAGATATCTGCACGCGCGCACACAGTTATTTTCATTTCTAATTAGATTTAACAGAATCTCTGGAAAATTGTCCGTAGTGTGTGATTGCGTGAGTGAATAAGTGTGTGTGTGCCCTGCGATGGGTTGGCACTCCGTCCAGGGTGTATCCCTCCTTGATGCCCGATGACGCCTGAGATGCCCGAGGTAGTTTGGATAAGCGGTAGAAAATGAGTGAGAGTGAGTGAGAATAGAGCTCAGGTGAATCTAGCCATGTTGCTAATGCTAACCCAATGTTCGAATTTTCTGAGATCAATCATGTTCTCTATCTAGACTCAGCCATGTAGCTAAAAAATTTTTTCCCCATGTTTAAAAATGCATGCAGCTTTTAAACATATACAGACAAACTACAAAATAATTAGAACATAGCGCAAAGTTTGTGGGCCTAGGTCTACCCAGACCCATGTCTTCCACTAAGCCTCCGTGGTCAATGTTGAAACCTACGTCCTGTACTGAATGCAAAATAGTAACTGGATGGTGATTCAAGAGCAATTCTAACCTCAGTGATGAGCATGCCACGTGTCTTGGTGCGCTCACGGTGGGCTGCACGCTTGCGTTTGTGGGTGAGGACTCTCTCTCTTGTGGTGCGGTACTCCAGAGCAAACTCACTAATGATCTTACAGAATTGAGTTATCTTGATGTCCCGGACTGTGTAGGAAGGCTGTCCCAGGTACAAGAGGAATGAGTGGAACCTATGAGAAAGTGAGAGCGAGTGAATGAGTGAAAGACGTGGAATCAAATGTGACGGTAAATGGAGGACACATTCAGTGTAGTGAGGAAGTGTGTGTCCTGTCACCTGTTGATGATGCGTCTGTGAACCACTTTGAGAATGATGATCCTCTCTGTACAGTCTTTGAGAAACTCGGTCATTTTGCTCTTTTGCTGGGATTTGGTCTCGTGCTTGGCCATTATCTTCAGATTGTCCCAGGACATCTTACACTTCCTCTCCAGCTGAACCAAATTGTCTGACAGCTGCTCAAAGTCCACCTAGAAGAAAATAAGTGTCAGAAATTAAAAATCATGAACACAGGCATGACTCATGACAGATTTTTCCGTATATGAATTTTGCTGGGGGACACGGTGGCTTAGTGGTTAGCACGTTTGCCTCACACCTCCAGGGTTGGGGGTTCGATTCCCGCCTCCACCTTGTGTGTGTGGAGTTTGCATGTTCTCCCCGAGCCTCGGGGGTTTCCTCCGGGTACTCCGGTTTCCTCCCCCGGTCCAAAGACATGCATGGTAGGTTGATTGGCATCTCTGGAAAATTGTCCATAGTGTGCGATTGCATGAGTGAATGAGAATGTGTGTGTGCCCTGCGATGGGTTGGCACTCCGTCCAGGGTGTATCCTGCCTTGATGCCCGATGACGCCTGAGATAGGCACAGGCTCCCCGTGACCCGAGGTAATTCGGATAAACGGTAGAAGATGAGTGAGTGAGAGTGGGTGAATTTTGCTTCTTTTTTTTTTTTTTATTTCCCCCCCAAAGGTTTTAAACTATTGAAGATATTTGCTTCACAACACTGGACAGATTCCAGATATCCAATAAATATTAGACAAACTAATGTTTTAATACATTATATATAGGCTTCTTGCTGAAAAATTTGGTTGCCACTACAAGACCTACTTTGGCAGATCGGGTGATGGCAGAGATTTCCGAATAGACGTCTGATGTGTCTGGGAATTTCTCAACCACAAAGTTACAGCAGTGATGCAGCAAGGACTGTCGATGTACAGTATCCTTCACCTCGGTCACTTTCTCTAGATAACTCAGCTCAAATCCTTTCACCTGGAGAGGAGATAGAGGAAAAATATGTATGATAGGATAGTGAAAGGTCACATAAATTATGATACACGGTCAACTCGAATTATTGCCACTAATAATTAGACACCAGCTGCACAAGAACTCAGACTTTCAGCTCTTAAACGCATTAATCAGATGTCAACTTGAATATCACAAGGTCCTTCATTTAGACCATCGACTACTAGCCTACATATAGCGTCTGTAACTACATCCATCTAAAATTTAGCTATTGTACACCTGAACCTGGCCTGCGATGCAGAGGAAGCTTTGAAAGGAAAGACGATTACAGCAAAGAGAGCTGTGACTGGTCACGTGGATAACACTACAGTCTCTGGGGTTTTGGTTCTGCACACCTGGCCTTGACGCATGCATCAGATTTCTCACATGGCTTGTTAGCAGCATCAAAGCAAATGAGACACTCCACTTACGCTGGAGCTGTTGAGAAAATTGCCAATAGCCAACAGTGTTGCTAGGATACGCTTGAAGGTCTGGTTCTTGGCAAGTTGCTCCATACCGTGCTTCAAGTCAAAAAGAGGCTCAGCTATCTCCTATAGAACAGACCAGACGTGGGATCAGGGTTTAAGATTTGAATAATTAAAAAGAGTATTACACCAAGTATAAAATTCAGTCTCAATAGCATAAGCCTGTCTTCAGTCCTATTAGGAACTTACTGATGTCCCAACATTTTTCATGCTTAACTGTTGATCCATAATAACGAAAGAATTAATAAACAAAGAAAAAAAGTTAATGATTTGTGGGTGGAAGAAAAAAAATAATAATTTCTGAGTGAAGGAATATGTACTATTATGTAATATGCATGTAATATTGAGTATATACTATATATGTAATATCTAAACTGTTTAAAAAAATATAGAAACTAAGTGGAAAAACAAACCTTCTCCAAGCTCTCGTAGTTGAGCTTAAAAGCCCAGAGCTGCAGACGTGCTGTGAGGCCACTAATGGAGGACAGAGTGAGCAGAAACTGCTCTGCTGTACCCAGAGGCACGTCAGGATTGGCCAGCTGAGCCTCCTGGATCCTCTGTTTCTCCTCCTCTGTAGGTATCATAGTCAGGATTTTCTAAAAAGGTGTGTGGGGGAATAGAAAACAAACAATGAGACCAAGAATACAGACAGACTGATTAAGCTGCTGTAGCAATTATAATCTAAAGAAAAAGTGCAGAACGGCTGCCATCTTGTGGATTGAATTAGTAGTGCAGTACCTCAATACCCTCTTTGTTGATGGCAAATTCATCAAAACTGAGTATTGCAGATTTGATGACATGCACAGCAGGTAAAACGGTCATGCCGATGTTGATGGCGTTGCTTCTCTTTGGATCGAGAACAAGAATTGCAGGCTTCTTTACTTCAGGACCCTTCTGCAAAACCAAGAGTGTTCAAGATGTGAAACATGTCCCTGAACCATAAGGGCTAGTAAAGTATCCTTTTTTTCAATTACATACATTGGTTATGGAACCAGTATGGACCCAAAAAAAATTAAAAAGCACCACATCTACAAAACTCAAAATTAAAAATGGGTTTTGTTTTGTATAATTCCATTAAATTCCCACAAGTCTGTTACCTTAGCCACAGGAAGTTCCTTTGCCTTTGACTCAAACAAATGTTCCAGCTTATTGGTATCTATCGTGACCTTATCCAGTGATGCCCAGACAGTTCCCCGACCAAACTTGCATTTCCTGGGGCTCTCTGACTGCTTGAGTTCCTTCCAGAACAGCTTGACCGTCTTCCGTTTCTTGACAAACTCCGGATCTACAACTTGAGATGGAGAAGGGGGTCCACTCAGCATTCCAGGACCTGGAGGAGGTGGTGGCGGTGGAGGGGGGGCTGGTCCTCCAATCCCAGGGGGTGGAGGAGGTGGTGGAGGTGGAGGAGGGAGAAATCCTAGTCCTGGAGGTGGAGGAGGTGGTGGAGGAGGGAGAGATCCTAGTCCTGGAGGTGGAGGAGGTGGTGGAGGAACACCATTGGTCATACTTGTGTCAAAAATATCAAAGTCCAGTACATCAATATCCTCCTCTTCCAAAAGGTCAGAAAAGTCCAAGTCTTTAATGCGCAGTTCTTTGGAGCTGGGTTGCAAATGTTCCCATGCATCCTTGCTGTTCCTGGCAAGTGGAGTCATCATCGTCTTCTCAAGAGTCCGAGAGTGGGTCTCTGCATCGATGCTGTACTGTGGGCGCAACCGTTTCGTCTGCTCCTCCTGCTTGGTGCGAGCAGCATGGACACTACCCTCAAGCCCCTCCAGCTCTGCCCGCCTGGAGATATCCTCAACAGGCTGGGAGGGGCGAGATCGCAGACTGGAGAGACGACCGGCAAGACTGGAGATACCAAGATTTTCCAGATTGCTGTGCTCCCCATTGGGGCTCTTCAGTGGCCCAGAACTGCTGGGGGTGGAAGACTTTGAGTAAAGCATGTCCAGCATGATCTTCCTGTCATCAGAAAGAGTGCTTTGCTGATGCACACTTCCCCCTGCTGGCAGAAGGTGAGAAGAGGGACATCAGATGAGACTTACTGTATGAAATCTTATCTAAAATTTCTCAGCTCAGCAATGATTTAGAATTAGATCCTGGTAAGAAGCTTTACAGCCCATTAGTCCCTCTGGTTTTAAAATGAAAAGATCTATTCGGGTCCTCTTTAAAGAAATTTTTCATGTAATAAATAAGCTGTTAATTTAATAGGTCATATTACAGAATAGTAGATTTGTGAATGTACTAGTCAATCCAGAGAAATCTAAATCGAACACCTCTGGTATGTACAGGTGTATACATACTGAGACACCTCTTTCATTATACTATAGATTTGTCATTTCCGTAACCCATCACTCGGGTAAAAATAAAAAAATAAAGCAAAAGCATCAACACAAGCTCTATTTTGCTACACGCTACCATATTAACACCTCAACGAGAAGTCTAACTTTATTCCCCTCTCCTGCTGTCTGTATAACAGCCGAAGCCAGAAAGGAAACCGGAAAAATGATCCCAATCTCTGTCCCCACCTTCAAATGGTTTACATCTCTCTCGGGTAATGTTTGTACCCTGGAGGTTACTTTGTTTGTGCTGGGCTTAAAGTAAGTTAAAGAAAGATCAAAAGCTCAACCAGAAGAGGAAAGGGTGGATAGTACTTTTCCCAACTGTAAAGTCAATCTAAGACGCCAGGGTCAAAATTCTATCACAGTCCTTGAAAACAAACTACATACTTAACACAAGCTAATAAAGCTCTGCTAATAAAACCAGTAGAAAAAGGATTGGGGGGGGGGGGGGGGGGGGGAAAGAAAGTTGAGGAAAACATGACTATTGTCTTCCTATATAAAGATTAGTGAGCAAGGCAGATATTGTTGCTCAACACGTATAAAAAACAAAAAAAACTCGGACTAGATCCTGCGCGATCACTTTACTGATACTTTGAATAACATTTTATATTTTAATACGATATCAAGAGCTGCATCAGCAGATATTTACTATTTAATACTGGATCTGAATATCCCCATAATTCCTGAAACAGTGCACACCTAGTGAAAGCAATGTGACATCATGATGATACGAAAAGGTCCATAATTCATTAAACACAATATTGTTTTAAAAATAAAGCAAGTCGTTTTCTGTCTCAGGTAATCGAAATGCATTATTATCGTTATCATAGCGCCAAAGGTCTCATCATCAGTCCTGTGGAAAACTCAAAGACTCTCCCTAATACAGTGGCTGGAATATTTGTAAGTTTTTCCCCATACATGGGATAATCTTGGAACACTGCCGTATTAAGTCTGTTTCCATTCATGTGCAATGCTCTAGAGAAGACTTGCATAGCATAGAGAAATAAATTAGATAAGGAGATAATGTGAGAAAGAGAGAGAGAGAGAGAGAGAGAGAGAGAGCGCGAGCAAGAGCGAGAGAAAGAGAGAGCTAGCTTGCCTGGTTCATAATGATGGGCTGTTTGTGGTTCTACCGGCTGCTCCAGGGTGCTCTGGGTGACGTGGCTATTGCTCGAGTTTCCCCCTGGAGATTGGGGCTCATGAACTTTCCTCTGATCCGTCCCTACCACACACACACACACACACACACAGACACACACACGTAACACATTTAGCACACAGTAAATAAACAAAATGCATCTGATAAAGTAGGCCATTAAAATACAGATCTAGCATGTGATTTTTTTTTATTTAGTGCACAAAAGCTAGATAATGACCACACACAAATACACACAAAAAGTTACATAATTCAGTGAAGCAAGTGTTCTGGCCAACATGCATCATTTTATTCACACCATCTCAAAACATCCTTTCTAGTCCTTTCAGCCTCTTACTGCAGCCAAACACCTTTCACACCCTGAGTGTGTTTGTGTCTGCATGCATGTGCATTTGTAAGATGTTTGGACACCCAAATTCTTTAATTCAGACTTTGGCCAGAACAGAAAGGATGTCTTTATAAAGCGGCGATCAATGATGTCGAGCTGAATGTGCCTCCCATGGGAAACTCGAGTCTTTTCTTACAAATATAAAAAATAAATAAATAGGCCCCATACAAATGCACTCCACAGACCCGTCTCTCCGATCTGAAATAAGCTCAGCCCCGACAACGGCAGAGTTTGAGAAAGAAATGGCACACTATAGTACACCAGACAGTTTGTTCAGCCAACAAGAGGACAAGAATGATGTATTGCTCAACTGCTCATGTTCAACATTTATTCAAGGTCAAGCAGTTGGTCCTTATTAACTCGAATGTGAAAGTTTCATCCTTACGTGCATACTGAACGATTGTGCTTAACTACACGTAATTAAGCTTCACTGTATCCCAAAGCTCAACAATCCTACGAATTTAGTAATTTCAAACAAAGTCTGGCAATACGTACCATCGTTTGTGTAACAGGCAGTATTAAATATTACAGCAGTCTCAATCATGAAATCTTTTTTCACGCAAACAGAATCCTCTGATCTTCAAGGTGCCTTCCTTTCCACCTCATAGCCTGAAGTAGTAAGTATGTTATCCAGTAAATTCTGTGCTTTATATATAATGACGTTCACTGTAGGAGGCCGATTACATAAACATCACCGACTCACAGTCTGCGATCAGCCAATCACAGTGAAGCTCCTGCTGACTTGCCATTGACTCAGTGCTAACAGTCAGCTATGAATCCTCACTCAGAGTCTACAAAGGTTTAAAAGCTTGACATACACACTAGTAAGTGCTTTGTTTTTGTAATAGTTACGAAATCTTTACGACAGCTCAGTGAAAGCAGTTTAAACTAATGTGGCAATGTATTTAAATATATCTTAATTATTTTTTATGTCTGTAGCATTTAAATGAACTGAGAAAAGACTGGAAAGTGTTTACTTACTAAGAATCGAGGTCTAACAGCAGTTTATCATCATTCCCCCCTTAATCTTATTAAGTTATGCGAGTTTATCCAAAATTCCAGGGTACAGTAAAACAAAATCAAGCAAGGAAAAAAAAAAAAAAAAAAAAAAAAAAAAGGGAAATTTGCTCGCCGCTAAACGGTCTGGTTTTCAGCATCAACACCTGCTCGTGGTCCTGCTCATGACTATACAGACTAGCAGGCATCAATATTTGCAAATTTATTTCTGCCTACTCTATTGTGAGGACCGGTGGTGGTGAGGGGAGAAGAATGTGCATCGTTCTTATCATAAGAAAAACGCACCCACATTTACTTTGTATTTAAAACGAACCCATTAAGTCCAGTATGTATGCAAGATGGATTTCCCAGATAGGAGCAACGGCTACGCTAGTCAGTGTAGATTAGCTTGCGGGAGGATTACAAAGAAAGGAAATAATGAGTTAACTGGGAGTCGATGTCACCTTCTGATGTTGGCTGCACTTCTTCAGTAGACTGACCGTAGATGTCAGAGTCAGCAGACGAACTTTCGATCAGAGTCAGGACATCTTTACTGTTCCTCTTCTGCCACTCCCTCACTTCCAGACGGCGTAAAAACTGGTCTCTACAAATATACATGTGGTAAATAGAAACTACAAGGTTACAAAGCCAATATTGTAAAAACAAAGACCAAGTACTGAAGAGCAGCCAGAAAATTTTTTAGAAGTAGAATTTTAACTGAGAGATTATAACATTAGAGAAAGCACTGGAGCTTTTGTGCACAAAAGAAACAATGCTAGTTAAACTAAGCTGAACTGGCTTAGGAACAAAATGGAAAGCATATCCTTCATTTCAGCATGCTATTAAAAGACTTCTGGATGTTTTTTCCACACTGACTAACCACAAAATAGCTACTGTAGTCTCCCAGATCTGCTGAGAATACATGTACATAAAGCATAACTCATTTATATACACATTTATTATAATAAAAAAAATTAAATAAAATAAAAATCAGTAAAAAGCTTGGTTAAAAAATAAATAAGTAAAAATCAGTCTGTAAATTTGGTAAGTAACAAAAACATGCGATCAGTAAAAAATGTAGTTAAAAACCAGAAAAATCATTCTGTTAGATTAAACAAGACAAATTTTACAGAAAGTAAAAATGACAACACAACCAACCACAGTCCCACACACACATTCACACATACAGCCACTGCCTGAAAACGTGACATCAATCAAATAACAGCCACCTGATGTGCAAAACACCTGCAGTGATCAAGCAACCACCCTTAAACACTGATTCTGCACCAGGCACCTCATCCCAAACCTGGCCTTAGATCAGCATAAAGAGCAGTTTCCATCACCATCACCACCACCACCACACGTTCACCGCCATGATCGGCCTGTAGTTTACTTACGCATACTTCCTGAGTACGGGTCGGTCCTTGCTCACAATATCCTCCACACTGGAGAGAGACATCACAGTTTACGTGAAGAAGAGAATGATTATCTAAAAGACTGCACCTAAGTTACTGTTTATTGGATACACTGAACCTATCCACGGTGTTCATTTCAATCCCATATTAAATGTGTAACCTCGAGCAGCACACAGCAAAATAAGGAAAATACAGGAAAGCCAATTAAAAAAAGTCTTCTATAACAGGCCTTCTATAACAATCAGTTGCCTTTATTCTAACTATTTACTAAAACTTTGTTGCTCAGACCAGAGATGGTTAAAAAAAAAAAAAAAGTCAAACTAACGCTGATCAATAAGTTAAAAGATGACTGGACAAAGACGTATGTATTTATTCTCTGCTTCAGAACAGGTATGTAACCTGTTCAGACTGTGGCTCTAATCAAAAGTGTTAACATGACGTGCTGCCTTCGTTCAGTCAAGATAGTTATTTATACGATCTTTTCCATGAGAAGAATTTTTACGTAGCTGAACCTCACAAATTTTAGTTGAACGTCCAGGGTCTTAAGGATGTACTTAATTTATTACCGCTTCTCCTCCTGAACTAATACGAGACGGAGAAGAGGCGCTGCGTCTTCCTGGTTATCGAGAAATTCCACTCGGTTCATCCTGTGCCGCGTTCTTTCCTCAATCCTCTCGGTAATGATAAATTATAGCCATTTCACAATTCTGTTAGTTCATAAGCATACCAGACAACCTGAATCATTTTGGTACAATGGATTTATCATAACTGTTTCAAAAGGAGACTATTCTGACTATACAGGGGAAAAAAATAAACTTTTCACACATCCATTACAAGGAAGATCAAGGGAATAAAGATGAGACAAGATGCAAACCGGAACGTGAAAGTGATCAGACGGTTCTCGGAAACGACGTGCACAGGACACAGATGAAAAGAGTCATCCTTTTGATATTGGGGAAATGTTATTACTATACGTCGTCTGACTAACTAACAGAACACACACAGCTAATACACCCCTAACCCCCCAACCCCGCTTCCAGAAATGACTCATGGTTTAGACTGGTAGCAACTGAAGGCTACATTCTTTGGCCATGCAGCAGCTACTCACCAAACAGAGTCTGCCTCTTGCAGGCTGAGAAAAAGATTGAATAAAGAGAAAGAAGGAAGGAGGGAGGGAGAGAGGGAGGAAGAATTTTGGAAGCCACAGTAGTGAGGAGAAAGATTAGGAACCGAGCCAAACATTATGGATACAGAGGCAGAGAAGGAAACGGACACAGACATTTAGCAGAAACAAAGTGAAAGAATACAGAGAAGATACGCAGATACAATGTGTTTATGGAAAAAATAAATAAAAAAAAGAGGAGTATGAAATGCCAAATCGTCTTAAATGAGTCACCATCCAAATGAGCCTGGCTTTCACAGAAATATTAGACATTAATAATAATTATTCTGCAACATAAAAACAAACAAACAAAAGAATAAGCTGTTCAGTTAAGGAAAGTAACCACAAAATAATATTTTTAATCACAATAATCATAATAATTCTGCCCTATTTCGTGATTTCTTGTTAGACACACTGGTATCAATAATCATAGTTTTTAGAACAGCTTCTGACAAAAAAAACTATTTAACAATATCCTAAAAAATTATATCTTCAATCAAAGCAAATTCCTCCTGAAATCTTAACTTATTTGTTCCATATACGTTACTAATCCCTGAGTAAATTCTACAAGCGCATCTTAATGCCTAATTGTTTTCGTTCCCTCATTCACAATCAAATTCTCCTGTGTTACTGTATGCACGTCTTCGAATGAGTAGGAGATCGAGAGAAAATATACTCACTTAAGCCGTCCTCTTCCCTCAGTGTTGCTCTGCTCTTTCTGTGCTGTCTGGTTCTCCGGAGGAGGCGAGTCTCTGGGAGACACGCTGAGGCTGGATGGGGAAGAAAAAAAAAAAACATAACAAAACTCTGAAAAATCCGATCACAGCCAAGGCAACGGAGACAGTCTGAATCCCACATCGCCAAACACTTCTGTTTCTATAAAAGGTCCACACACACACACACGTTGCCGTGTACATAAAACAAGTGAATAAAATAGACAGACAATAATTAAATAGATTTAATTAAAACAGAACTTAACCTGTAGCATTTCTCTTTAATAATCCCTTTAATAAACCTTCCAGCAAGAAATGCAAGGTGTTTAAAATAATACAAAATAAAATCAAAAAGACAGTTTTAAAGCCAAATTTAAAGTATGCCTTAACTATATAGACTGGGTTGAATTAATCAAAGTTTAAACTGCGTTTAAAATAATCAAAATTGTGTGTAAAGCACTTTTAATCCTGATTTGGGAAATCTATAGGAATTTAAATCATACTTTTTCTGATTTTTACCATAAAAAAATAACCAGAAACAATCAGAATTAACCTCAGGGCTGTGTTTTAAATCAGATTAATATTTCTGAATATCTGCTATAACGTATACAATGAACTGGTGATAAAATAATCTCAAAATAAACATAGTTTAAAGCTGTTAATAGTTGTAATGGCTTGTAAAATTTTCATTTAATCCCTTTTTATAGAAACCATTATTAAACGTTTTGTAAGACTCGTCATAGAACAGTGTCCTATTCTTGCTCCCTGTGTGTCTCTCTCTCCGGAAAAATCTAGAAAGTCCCAGCAATGTTACTGCCAGCCTCTGTGACTTGACTTAACACCCATCAGAAAAGTTAACTGAGTCGATAACAAATTCTTGGTTGATTTTCAGGAATGGAGGAGTGTTGTAAATGCAGGAACGTTCTCCTTTTGAGAACACAATATTAATATATAATAATATTTTTTATGATCTGTCAGTGGAACATTTCATTTTGATTACAGTTCCTTGTTTATTTTGTGCAATCTTTTTGACGATGCATATTCTGGGTGTCTTAATATTACTAAAGTCTAAATTCTAGTATTATTTCAAACACTTGGATGACAGTCTACTTGGTTAGATAATAGGATGATGGACTACCGAATTCCTGGTTGCTCTTGATTTACTAAATCCCACAATGCAACTGCTGAAACACTGAAAAACCCTAGTTCAGATTGCAACAGGATATCCAAGTCTGATCTCATCCAAGTTCATCCATCAGTGAGAACTGCACTGAACAAGGGGGTGGGATGTTCTTTACTCATGAATAAGGAAAATTATTTCCAGGAATTTTACATTTTTGGCATTTGGCAGACACAAACCTTATACAGAGTGATTTACAGATTTATACAGCTGAGCAATTGAGGGCTAATGGCCTTGCTCAAGGGCCCAGAAGTGGGCACTTGGTTGACCTGGGATTCAAACTCACAACCTTCCGATCAGTGGTCCAACACCGTAACCACTAAGCTAATTAGTATATTTAATATTATTTGATCTTTTTTTAAACTATTAATTTTTTTTAAGAAAGCTATTTATTTATGCTAGCGCTTTGTTTACTTGTACTCTTGTAACAAAATGAATAATAAAGCAGGTTTCGTCTGCCTTAAAATCTTTGAGTCTTCTCAGTGCATCCTTCTACAACAAAACAATAGATCAAAAACATTATATTGTGTATTAAAAAAAAGAATATATTCTACACAGACGGTAAACTGTATGTTGCAATATTGAGATGACTGCACAGAAGATTGAATCTGATAAACAACATTAATTCTTGTATGTTGCATGCTACTTTAAGGAACCGGATTAGTACACATTTTTATTTATTTATTTATTTTTAAAAACCAGGTGAATCTACAACCATGCAGAGATTTAATTTGAGTCCATAGCCACATACCCAACTAAAGGCTTAACTGCTTTCTTGGGGTTGAACATCCACAGGAAATCAGGACATTAAAAGACCCTTGCTTGTTAAAAAAGGTGTTAAAAAGCACCATGTGATTTGTGGTGACATTTGTTAGTTCAAGGACCAAAAAAACAAGATTAGCTGGAAGTAAAAGTTATTCCTTACAGCTGATCTGATCAGCAGAAGGAGTAACTTGTACCAAAGAGATGAGAAGCTGGTGAGTTATACAGACCTCTTTAGGGGAGTGGAGGGCTCCTGTGTTACGGACCCCGCTTTTTTTAACCTCCGCCTAGAAATCCCCATATGAGCCAGGTATTGACCAATGAAATTGCGCCCCCTGCTGAATGGAGCAGGAGGTGAGACACAGAGTGAGAGGGAATGAGAGAGAGAGAGAGAGAGAGAGAGAGAGAGAGAGAGAGAGAGAGAGAGAGAGAGAGGGGGAATGAGAGAGAGAGAGAGAGAGAGAGAGAGAGAGAGAGAGAGAGGGAATGAGAGAGGGAATGAGAGAGAGAGAGAGAGAGAGAGAGAGAGAGGGAATGAGAGAGAGAGAGAGAGAGAGGTGGAATAGTGATGTCTGGTTACATGAGTAAAGCAGCGGATTAAAACAAGTACAAAGAAGCCCATAACACAGGCAAGACTGACACCAAAAACACCAGTGAGTGCAACCAGGAGCAGAGACATGTGAAAAAAGTCAAAGAAAAGTGTTGTTTTTTTTCCCCCTGCTACCATGCCTGTCTCAACAGTAAAGAAAAGCATGATGGCATGATGGAACTTCTTTATGAGAATTTCTTTATAACACGAAACAACACTTTAACAACAAAATATTAAGTTTGTGATATGCTCCAGCAGGCTGACATCATGACGCATTACATACCCATAGCTTTACTAAGAGAATATGGCTTTCCAAATAAAACATTAGCTTTCCACATATAGGTAGTGACTGTCAGCTGAATAAAATGTCCCGCTGTGGCCAGGAGCTATACTTGGAAAGACACATAGCAATTTGGTTACACTTGGAGGAGCTGAGCAGGCAAAGAGCGTCTGGTGTATGTGGTAAACTCAAATTCTCATTTTCTTAGAGTCGGAGTAAAAAAAAAAAAGTTTTTTATTTTTATGTATTGAAATAAAATGTGAATCTTCCAGTCAGAGTATCTCACTCACACACACACAGCTAAAGTTTGATATATTACCACCTGTGGCATTGTGTGACATGTCTGGGTAAATGTTAGTGGCTAAGATACTGTTTGTGGATCAGTTTGTAAAGCCAGCCTGCTGTAGAATAACACTTCCCAAGCCGACACAGCTGGAGATTAGTGGGCCAAGTAGGGACGTGCGATATAACAGCAAAAGTCTTTAAAAATACATTTTTAAATATATAAATATATAAAAGAGCCATTTAAAATACATAAACATTATATTAGAATGTGCAAACTCTTCTATACAAAATCAAAATGTCTCCACTTCACAGACTTCCATGACTTTTCAGTTGATGTCTTGTATCTAAAACACACTGACCACAATATAGTGCTTTAAATAAATGGAGAAATATAATTAAAAGGAAAACGTGAGAAGAATATTCAGTGTATAGAAACTCCAAAGAGGCAAAACATGGCTGGAACCATAGGTGTAATGTTGTAACAGTGAAAAGAAATACTTTTAGTGCTTAAGAAGTAACCGTGAACACAACATTAAGAAGGAACTCATATATAGTCCTAAAATGTTCATGTTCCCATTCCTAGTGTATATGTAGATGTGTATATAACAAGCACATAATTCCATAAATAAACTGCATCTTAGTTGTGCACTTGCTATAAAAAAAAAGCACACTATAAATCTGTACTCGGCTTACAGTCCAGCAGTATTGATGACAGGAGGAGGAGGAGACCAGAAATCTCTCCAAAAGAAAAGAAAAGAAAAAAAAAACTCTTTCAAAAGGAAAGGATACTACAAGCCATTTCTAGCTCTGCATTAAAATCACAACCGACTGAACAACCTTATTGTTCGGAGTGTTGTTGAAAGCACAATCACACAGGCTCTTACTTACACATCATTAGCTGGAGATTCATTTACTACGACAGAGGGCACTACAGGGGTTGAGCTGTGCGGACTGCATGAGCTGGACTCAGATTCACTGGAGGAGTTGCTTACGGGATCATGGCTGATAGGAGAGGGTACAGGAGACGTGTTACAACTCCGACCTAGAAGAAAAAAAAAAAAAATCTTGCAAATTCACTATGTGCTTGTCTTTAGACAAGAGTGACAACAGCCAGGTCAAAGATTAGAGGGGAAACAATAAAACACCTATAGAGCACAATCTCAGTTCTGATAGAAAACTTTTGTTAATGAGTGACTAATAATGAGCTTTATGATCTGAACGAGATACATTTGATTAGACTGTGTTAATATTCAGACACCAATCCCAAGACACAACACCACTGCATTTTAACCGAAGCTGCATACAAGAGCCTAAATTTAGACACACCTCACATTTTTACTTTTATATCTAAAATACTTTCTATTAGTTCTAAATGATTATTAAGTCTAGATGATTATTAGGTCAGTTCATGCTGGACACGTGTGGTTGTCTTCTAGTAAACATAAGAAGTACACAAAAATAAAGCAGCTCAAAGCAGTGGGTCCATGAAGCGTAGCCTCTGGTAGAAATCACAACACAGTTATAAAATTTTAATTTCTAACATATTTATTATAGTTCTTTGAATAAAAGAGCGTTCTTATAGGTATTCCTTGGTTTGACCGGCTACTTGAATCGAAAGGATTTTATCTAAATTGCTTTAAATGAAAAAAGCAGGTCTAGAAATAACTTCAGCGTAGACCCAAGATGTTCTGTTGGTGGATTTTCTATTTCCAGAAACAGAAAAAAGACCCAGAATATTATTGTTCAAATGTCTGAATAATGAGCCTAATATTTGAATAGCTTATAAAATAAATCTGTGCTGAGAGGATCTTTTGGCTGCAACGTTTGACAACCACTGGTCTAGAAAAATGACAGGAACGACACAGATCATCAGCGATGGCTTCCTGTGTAATTAGCAACCGCAACACACCAAATATGTGGGTGGAAATGTCATTAAAAATGGTTTCATTGTGTTTAAACTCTTAAGCATTCACTGTTGGGGGAAAATATATCCCTTAATCTGTAGGATATGTAGGCACAGTGAAGCAACTCTGTTTTACTGAAAACAGGCATAGCAGTTAGCTAACCTTTTAAACTAGGCTCTTTGCTAGTTACAGGAGTGATGTTACATCCATCACCTGTACTAAAGCAAAGTTTTAGGATCAGTTTCAAAGGTTTAAAATGTGTCCTCTGAGCATCTAAGCAGCAATACTGGTTATATATGTTGACTTCATCTAGAATGAGCTTTGAACCCGAGTAGCTTGGAGAAAGGTGAGTCTAATGTGAGACAAACCTGTAGTGGGACTGAAAGAAGAGATAGCAGAAGCAGGCAGAGAGGAAGCGATTGGAACATCCTGAAGATTCTGTGCCGAGGACTGCCGGCTCCTTCTGCCTTCCTGCTCGCTGTTTGTTGCTTTCCTCCTTTCCTTACGTGTAGGAAAAGATGATTCGTCTACATCATCATCCTCGTGCTTTAAAGCGTTCTGTAAAAAAACAAACCATATCAGTAGCCTATGTATACAGCTAAAATATGTATAGCACAGTGTTTGTACCTGCTGGTGTTAAATATCCATTACATGATGTTATGCTGCTGTTTCTGTACCTCGTATATAGTAAACTGCTGTTTGAGGTCGGGGTCGATGATTTTGCTGTTTAGGTGTTTTTGCATGATGCGCTCTATCCCCTGATGCTCCAGGCAGTCTGTCACGTCATAGAACGAATCCTGGTCTGGCAGAGCTGCTAGAGTCTGAGAGAGAGGGGAAAAAGGCTTGAAACTTCAGGGGCTTCTGTAAATATTCACCTGCCCAACTATGAACAGAGTATATTTAAAAAAAAAAAAAACCACCACCACTATTAATATATGAAATTTCGTGGTGGTAGCACCATTTGTGTTCACATGCATTTTGTTTTATTCTGTCTCTAGTAGTGGTTTCGGCATTTACCTGACATTTTTTATTACTTGCTTCAATGGTGCTCATTGTGACAATCAATTTTTAGAACTACCTTCTTAGAACTAAACCAAGACTGAGACTATTCAGTGGACTTCACGTGCACTGTTCTGTAGACAAGTTACACATCAGCTCAACAGAGAAAGCTAATCATCAATTAAGTAACTAAGATCATTTAGTCATAATGCTGAGAGAAGAATGGTTTCAACTGCAAATGTATGCAGATTTAAGATTGTGGGTTTTTTTTTTCCCCCTAACGTCATCATAATATTGTTCTGTTGTGAATGCAACAGCTTAAAAAACAGCATAGACTAATCCAAGTAATGGAGGAGCACGTATACAGCTCCATTAATGTACTCTCTCTGTGCATCCATGAGTTTTAATGCATGCAGATTGTTATTAAGGGCCAAGTTGAAGTTACTGAATTACTGAGCTACTAAACTCAGTATCAAACTGTTGAGTTTTTGATGCTGCCATTGAGCTAAAATAAAACTGCTACACTGATTGAAGCCAAGATGTGCTTGTACAGTCACTACCTTGTTAATAAGGGACATGGTGAAGACCAGAAGCTCTGTATCTGATCCATTCCTCTCCTCTAAAACATCCACCAAATATGACCAGGGCTTTACACCTGCAACAGCATGTCCAGAGTTAACCTCATGTCAAGCTAGAACATATAAACATTCCTTTAAACCTGTCCTCTGAATGCGTGTGTATGTCAGTCATGAGCTTTTTACCTCTTCTGCTATCCACAGTGTTGACAGCCTGAATAAGCAGCGGGCTGTTCGACTCTGTGTATTCAACAAACACTATGAGGAGCTTCAGAGCCGTCTTCACTACCAGACGAGACTGAGAGAGAGAGAGAGAGAGGGAGAGAGAGAGAGAGAGAGTGTGCTTACATCTCTTTTACACCAGATGGCGGCACCAGAGTAGAAGACTAAGTATTAAGAACCAAGTGCATCTATCTATCTATACACACACATACATACATACATATACACACACACACACACACACATACACACACTGTATATATACTGTATATACATATATCTTTTTTAAACACAGTCCTTGTTGGCTTTCTCTCACCTTTATCTTTCAGGAAGGTTCACAATATATCTAAAGAGCTGTTCTGATACTTTATTAACTCAAGTGAAGTTTAATATCTAAAGGCTGAGCTATCATGTTCAGGACAGGGCTAGACTTCTATTGTATAGACATCTCTATCAATTTTAGATGACTTCTTCCTTTCTAAGCATTTACATCATTAAATAAAAGTAAATAGTGATAAACATTTTTTTCAGGCATAAAAGCTGCCCATAAATTATAGTGATGTTTCCTTTTCCAATCAAATAAATATTCATATAAAATAAAAATAAAGATTTTAAGTTGAAATCCACTTCTCATGATCACCCTCTCTTTTTATTAGGCAAGTGGATGCTGTTGCACACATTGAGTTATGAAAATACTGTAAGTCTGAAGTTAATTGTAAAATTCGGTCCTGAAACTAGGAGATGAGGTTCGGTTGTGTTGCAACATCTGTCATTTTCACTTCCTCAGTAGCTCCTCAAGTTGCCTGCAAGAACCAGTGCATTGGAGTGTGGAAAAACTACTTCAGAGAGGTAAATAAACCCCAAGCACCAGGTGCTTCAGGTACAAGCATCAGCTGAATACTCTTATCACACACAGCTTTAAAATGGTAATGAAGCTTGAAAGAAAAAAAAAAATAAATCTTAGCTACTTTCCACACATACATTGATTTAGTCAGATGTTTTTATCCTTCTAAAAAATGATGCTTAAACGTCACTTCACTAAGTGGAAATAAAGTGATTCATATCTTGCGGTTAATGTAGATGGCTTACTCAAGAATACCATGGATGTGTTAAGTGGAAGGTCGTGGTCACACTAGCAACATTTCTGCTCAGTACTCCACCTTTTCCGTTTTGTTTGCAGCTTTGAACACTGCAGTATTTAAAATCTGCTGCCCACAAACTAAGAACAGTCAACCGCAGTCCACCACTAATTAGCCTACAAGGGTGTGTGTGTGCATGCGTATGTGTGTGTTTATGTTATATAACTTGGTTACTCACCAGGCTGCCACAAAGGGTGTACAGCCACTGCACTGTTTCATTATGGTTTATAACTCCATTCATCCCATCCACAAACAGCATGATTTGGCTCAAAGCTGCAACACAACACAAACACACACAAGTTCCAGTAACTACAGGGAAGTCGAAGGTGGGAAGTTCATCAGCAAGGACCAGGCTTCATTTTGGTGGATATAAAGAGTCAAACTAAAAGCTGTTTGTTGTTCCAGAATAAACTTCCTGTCTTGGAGTCCAGGCCAAAAAAACAACGCTGCAGATTACACAAAGTTACAGATCTAAAAGCTAAGACAGCCCAGCGTTTACATGCACTAGACATGAACCCTGGACAGTGCAGATAGATTGAAGGCCAAGTTAAAGTAGCATGTAGAGTCACTTAGCACATCGCAGCCTGCTTAGCTTTGAGTTTTGTGTTTGGAGCACGAGATACACTGAATATTCTTAGATGGATCCAAATGCGGAATTAAGGGACATTGGAGTAAAAACATTTTTTTAAATCATCGTTTTATCATCAATCATTCTTATAATGATTTTAGGTAGTGTTTCAAATTAGTTTAGAAAAATATCCATTTATTCATTCATTTAACATTTTACTCCCTCGTCTGCCTTCAACTTTTGATGCACAGCCAGAAAATTTTACTAAAATTAAAATAAAATAAAATGATACTGTGCAAGAAGAACATTAAATACAATCATCTGAAAAGAGCTGTTGACATTAATAAGATTTTTGCTTCTGGAATTGTTTTATTGCGGCGAACATGTTTAGACACGTTTCTAAGATATGCGTATAAAGACGAGAAAATGCGAAAAAAAAATCTGATCCTTAGCCACACCAACTTGCCCTTAGCCACACCCACTTATCCATCTGATCATTAGCCATGCCCACTCACATTAGCCACACCCACTCACCCCCCACTCTACCTTTAGCCACACCCACTCAGCCATCTGACCTTTAGCCACACCCACTCACCCATCTGACCCTTAGCCATCCACTTAGTTCTAAAGTTGTACATTTGGATATGCTGGTATTATTTTTAATTAAAAATATTCTGGATTTTTCTTGCTTTCAGTTGCAAAGGTTTTCAAGCTTTTATGCTTGTTATTTATTTATTTATTTATTTGGGATCTTCCACCTCGAAGAATGTAGTTCTGATAGTTGTGGTCTGCCTCTCCACCCACTTTTATAAAGCAGGACAAGCCATCAGAATTCACAAACTCTGGTACCAGGTCTTTATCATCCTGTAAGACACAGAAGTAGAAACTTGTTCACTTGTTTGTTTTAAATGTTCTGCATGTGTTTAGTGTGTTTTAATAGGAAAATCCTATGTATCCAAAATAACCAATAATTACTCAAATTAATAATCCCCAATCAATGGCAAATAAAATTTTACTATAAATTCTATGTACAAGTGTTCAAAGCATGAGGTGGACATTCATGCATAGCACTCTAAATAATTAAAATATTAGACCAGTATGAGGTTTAGACAGAGCAATATGTAAGGATAAATACATTTTGGTTTTTGTTTAATTGGCTATTGGTACATTTCATCTTTAAAAAACAGCTCTCTCGCACAGCTGATTCAGGCGTTATCAGTCAAATATCTGGGCAGCTGTAATTGCACAAATCCTTTATACAAACATTCCCTACAAGTACAAGTGCCAAGATGAGTGACAACCGATTCATCATTGTAAAGTCATGGAAATAAATCTGGCATGTAATAAAAGGAAAAAGTTATTCTAGCGTTCTTTAAGACAATAGATCATGACATCATTTCTCACGTCAGTTTCATGTGGTCATGTAGTCAACTCATTGTGCACTTACCTGAAACAGCTGCTTTAATGAGAAAAGCGAGCGCCGCAGTTCAGGCCCTTGGGAGTTATACAGTTTCTCTGCAAGAGAAAGAACAAAAGTGTTGATACGATATCTAGTGAAACATCAAATAGGTCAACAAGTCTTTCACTGAAAAACCAAGATCTGCTATTTCATCCCTGCATTCAATGACTTACTGTCGATGCTGTAAAACTAAACTGTACATGTGAGTGTTCTTACCATGTCATTAGGTTTAAATGTGCTGGAACTACACAAACATTGTGTGGAATAATCACCTTTAATGTACAAAGAGCTAGTTGGTATAAAAGGGCAAGGAGACTAAGCTAAGAACCTGCAATCTCTCTAAAGAAAAGAATATAAATAAAATAAGTATAATCTTTGGCCTCCGAAAAACATCTTTTTTTGTTGTTAAGCCGGAGCTGAAATTTTCCCCCTTTATAAGGAGATAGAAGAAGATAGACTAAGCTTTTAAAAGTCAACATTAACGTTTAAAATCAAATTTTAAAATCTAATTAAAATTAACATCTACATACATGTTTCCATTTCAAGCTGAGATTATCAGTTTCATATTAACTGACACCAAAATTCTAGTCAGCACAATTAAAGCTCCCTTTCTTTAAGTTATTTTGTAATGAAAGGTTAATAAAAGACAGAGAGACAAAATGAAAGAACCCCACAAGCATAATAAATGTGTAATCCATACAAGCTGTGACTTGTGGTCTATTGAGACTACAGAGCGATCGACAGTCCAACATCTTTTCAATGGAACCTGTTCTCCTTTGACATTACACAATGCAAAAGAGCAAATGTGTTCTGGCTGAACCAGGAAACATGGGCTATGTGAACAATAATGTCCAGTATTAGCACTGGCAATACCCAAACAGTCTTCCTGCGCTGATTTCAAGTTCAAGTTCAAGTTAGCTTTGTCATTCCGCTTACATGTTAAGACATGCAGTGGAACGAGATGTCGTGTCTCACAGGTCAACGGTGCAACATACATACAGACATAAAACATAAAACAACGAAGCAGGAGGGCAGGTACGGACTATGCCATCAGTACAAACAATACACTCTATGTAAAGACTTTCAGGAAATAAATCCAAACATGTGGACTATACAATGCTTCCCTTGATATTGTACATGTGTAACATGAGGCATTCAGTCAAGCAGCTGGTAGTTTTGATGTGTCAGTGTGCTAACGCCATGGTGAGTGCGGCTGGTGGCGGTCAGGTGGGTCACGTCACAGGAGGCCTGTGTGTTTTCAGGGGTGGCAGTGGTGGTTTGAGTTCAGGGCAGCTCAATGTTAGTGAAAATATCTGAAAATATAGACATTCTGCATTTCAGGGCAGTTTATTACGCAGGAATTTGACCTCCAGTTTGTTAAGCCTGTTTCTATCAGCCTGTTTAAAAAAAAAAAAAAAAAAAAAAAACCTGGCCACCATAATGTGAATCCAATTTCAGCAGGCCATCACTAAACAGCTTCTTATTGCACCATTATAGTTTACACTCTTACATTAAATTTTGTCCACATTGGCTATTTGGTAATGTTAAATATAGGTAACAAGTAGGGAAGTTAGAACATTTAATAATCCATTGAACCTTTGCTAGGGCCTCGTCCATTTCAATACCAATATGTATACTGGTCAGTGCTGCTTTTGTGTACTGTCTTTTGTGTAATGTCTTGTATTGTTTGTTATTTTGTCCTGCACTGTTTGCACCAGGTTGCACAGATGCACTTTATGTGGGTAGGACTAACTTAAGTCCTTAGCTCTGTCTTTGTTCTATGTAGCACAATGTTCCTGGAGAAACGTCTCATTTCACTGTGTACTGCAACAGCTTTATATGGTTAAAATGACAAAAGCTTTGTGACTACAGTCAAATTTTGAAACCACTAGAATCTTTTTCTGAATGTTTCCCTGGCATGATGGACAGGTTCCCTGGGTGTCAGGGCCATAATCTTTACATAATTTCTGCCATTTTTGTTTCTTATAAGAACATATAAAACACACTTGCACATCCGAGGACTGTTTGCAGTTAGACATTAAAATTAAAATTACAGTAGCTAATACTGACCATAGATCAGCATCACAATAGGTTCCACCATGCTGAAAATGCGAAGGCAATCTGAAATATCCTGTTTTCTCTAACTCACTCAGATAGAATAAATATTTTCAGGCCTAAATTGGTTTATTACTTCAAACATGCATGTGAACGTGAAGACACGTTCATTCTTCTTAAAAATAATCTCCAAGTTGATGTTTTAATGATGGTGGACAGCATGGTTCAACAAATCACTTACAAATCTCAGGTGTTCAGTTGGCTTGAGATCAGACAATATGCAGGCCATTGGTTTACATCAATTTCATCCTCATCACTGTGACTCCTCATGTCCTCTGGATGTGGGCAGGGTCATTCTAGAAGACACTACTTCCATAAGGTGATCAATCTGAAGGTGTTTGAACTCCTTTAGAAATGATGTTTCTCTTTAACTTTATCTATGCCATGCCAGACGTTTCCTTTCATTTGGAATTAGGGACAAAAAGACAAAATCACAATCCCACCCATCTGCATGTTTGTCTAATCTAAACATACAGTTATAGTTTGTTCACTAAATGCACAAGTGTTTAACTTGGAAACAGGAAATCATAAACAAGATCCTTTCCAGCCCAAACTTGTTTAATTGTCACCTTTCGAGGAAGCCACTTGTATAGTGAGAACATTTTATCAGCAGTCTTCACGTCATGTCACAACATGTACACTGGAAGCTTTTGATGAATCATGAAAAATGGTATTAGTTTAAAAAAAGTTATAAGCCTAACATTCAGGCACAAGCAGCATCTTAAAAACATCTACAGTACGCAAACAAGTTATATCAATGACTCAAAGTGCTTCACATTGCAAATATATCAATCCATCAACAATTAGTTATGCATTAAAGTACAAAAAAATATATGGAAGAAAATACTTATTTTTCATTGTACAGAAAATTTGGCTCCATGTTAAACTCCACACTAAAATCTAAGCAATGAAAATGTGGACTTTGTTTTGATAGACTGCTTTGACGACCAAACAGCCTGGTGGTTTCTAATGACAGCCATGTGAGGTAATTACTGCCCCTGTGTGCACATTTGCACAGAAATAAGAAGGGGAGAGAGAGAAAGAGAAAGAGAGAGAAAGAGAGAGAGAGAAATATAGAGTAACAGAGCTGCTGTGTGTCTTTTCATGAAGGAAGGAAGTCTCTGACTCATGGCTGACAATCAAATGGACCCAAAAGAAACCGGAAGCACAAACCCAGATGTAGCTTTGTAACACACTTTGTATAGATAATCCACAGACAGCAGTAACCAAGCAGTTACCAAGTCAGGATGTTTAAGGCAGATTAACAGACAAAAAAATAGCCTGCACAATTATTGTCTAAAATATGCAGGATGCAGCAGTTTAATACAAAGGGTCACTTTGGTTCATTTCTGGCCTGAAGCAGCACTAATAGGAGTGAGGGTCAGATATCCACAAGCGTTTTGACTATATCTGACCATCACACCTATATGTTAGGAACACCTACTCAGTAGGGAAGTGGTAGCTTAGTGGTTAAGGTGTTGGAAGGTTGAGACTTCAAATCCCAGGGCCACCAAGCGCCACAAATTTAAGTGCTTTCTGAACATCCCATTCCAGATTTAGTCAGTCCTAAAAATCTGCATTCATTTGGGAAGGATTTTGGAATTTGGCTGGTGGGATGTTGGGCAAATTGCCTGGGTTTCGAACTGTGTTCGTCCTTCTGTGTACATTCTACCACTACCACTGTTGCACCTCTTAGTCTTCCCTAGTTACAGTTAATATTGAACTCATAGATCAAACCGGAATTTACCTCTAAAAACAACTTAAGCGTTGCATATTGAACGCAAGTGTTTTGCCTTTAGACAGTAAAAAAATATTAAAAAAAGTTAAACATTAAAAAAAAGTGCATCAGAATGGTGAATGAGAGATTAGTGCCATAGTTATGGTTATTGTGGATTAAATAAATGGCCCACAACTAGACTAATGAAAAGCTAAAATTGTTAGCCTACTGAAGCAATATATACAGGATATAAATAAATAAATGAAAAAAGGCAGCACTGGTGAGCTCTGACCAGATATTAGGTAGATATATTTTGAACCACTGACAAAAGACTCATTGTCTAAATGTGCAGCCTTTGAGCAGAAGATATAGGAACTGCTTGTCTGGTAATGTTCTCATGGACTTTTCACAGGGTCCTGGAGATTTACTGAACTGAATATTTGAGGTTGAGGAGAAAATGAGAACAAAAGAGAACGTGCGAGAGTGGAGAGCGAAAAAAAATTCACATGAGGATAACAAATTACAAACATTTACAACCAAAGGGAACTCGAGAGCTTTCTTTAGCCAATAACACCAACTGTTTTGTTTGAGTCTAAACAACTATACTGTTTGTATTTACCTTCACAACAAATAAAAGCGTCATACAACTAAATGGATCTGCCTGAAAAAAAGAATAAAAAAGGAACAATAGGCATGTTTCCACCATAAATAAAAAGGAAAGTTTCTTCTCCCAGTGTCCCAAATCTGTACAAGAACATTGCACAAGATTTTATTTCTGCATACTACCAGTCTTGGGTTCTCGAATATGAATGCAAATCCCAAAATACAGACGTCCTGAAACAGACAGATATTCTTTAAGAATCTGTAACTGCCTCCAACTTGTGCATTAGAACAATAATGACTTTACATCAAGAAAAATGTAAAGTACTTTCTAATAATAAAAAGAATCATTTTGAAGTGCTGATGATGGATCTGACAGAATTAATACTTAATTGTTGCTAATCTTGTGCAACAGTGGGGTCAGCCAACAAGGTGACTAGTAATGAAAGGCTGAGATTAAAAAACACAATACAAGGTCACTTCCTACTAGGAAGCATGACAAGAGCTAGTCTGGAAAACACAAGACTTCACAGGATTTTATACACAGGTTTCTATTTTTTATTTAAACAGATGTTCTTCAATCCAAGTCTGAAAAACCAAAACATGAAGTTCTACTAGACCTGCATGAAATTTGGCTAAATATAAAGGATCCCTATAATTTCAGACTAGCTCTCCTCATCTATTTATCATCATTTGTCCAAAAACTGCACACTGGAAGTACATCCAAATTTAAGCTGCCTACATCATATGTCTATACTGAGAGGATTATTTTGACTATCCATTCTGATTCAAGTCAGGAAACCTATCCTGTATCTCTCCTCAATGTCAGAGTTCATTGTCTACAAATCTGTGACACAGGATGTCACGTCAGTGATAAGTGAGAACAGAAAAGGAAAGAAAAAAAAAGGCATGAATGCAATAAAACTGTAAACGAGTAAAGAGACCAGTAACGTGTGCTTTTGTATGTGTGGATAAATCATTCTAGGACCAGCAGGCTATTTTTTGGTGAGGTGACATACCTGTACATGAAGCAGACTTATTTTTCCAAGGTCTCATCGTTACCAAGATATAACTTTAGTGTTATATCCATGTTCATTAGTACTCTATTAAAGTGTAAAACTACATTTATACATATAATGAGACCCTAATTGTTGCTAGCGCTGAATGAGAACCGAAGATGGAACCGGTCAATGTTCAGGGTCTGCTTTTCAATTTCATTTCTGCAAAAACAACCGAAATGAAATCAAAATCAAATTTTATTTGTCACATACACATACATACAGGGTATGATATGCAGTGAAATTCTTTTTGAATCTGTCCGGTATATACGCATAAAAGAAAAGGAATGCAATTTAGGATAAAAAAAATAAACCAAAACCAAAAGGATAGATAAATAAAAATAAAAACTATTATAAACCAATATAAATAAAGTATAAACTATACAAACAACTACGTAAAATATGAAAATAAGTCGAAAAATAATGTATATACATAGACAAATGTGTATGGCTTTTAAAAGATTCTCCTTAAAAGTGTCCAGGTGCAGTATGGATAGTGTATAAAGTGGCACTGTGTTGTGCAAGTCTAGAGTTAAAGTGACAGTCCAGTGGCAATGTGTGTTATTAACCCACTTTTCTGTTAGTTTAGTTTTGTTTTTTTTAAACCTGATAGGATGTGAAAACTCCAGTGTAGCCTCCTGTTGTGGCTGAAAGTGTGCATAAAAATGGAGTATAATACCGACCCCAAAATAGGATGTTGTTTTTGGAGTCAATGGAATTAGAGAAGGACACGTACATCAAGAGTACTTTGTAATGTCCTCATTAAACTTGTCTTTTGGAAGGTGATGTCCCAGGTCTCAGACAAAACAGAAATAAAAATAACCCACGTCTACTCAGTTAGTGGCCAAAAAACAACACATTGACGTTCTGGTAAAAGAACAAACCTGTTTCTTTTAACAGGCTTCAGGAGGGAGGTGGTGCATGTGCATTAAAAAGGAAATAATACAAGTCTGTGGATTCTAAGCCACGGGCTTAACCTCTGACCTCTCAGTCTGAGCATCATTAACAACATGCTCGTAACATGTCTAAAGGTTAACAGTAGGATCATGAATTCATGCCCAGGCTTCACAAACCTTATATAAGCACAGAGTAAAGACAGTATTCTTGCACAACCTGCCGATGGCAGAGCAATTTAAATTATTCCCAGAATCTAAAAAACATGTGAACATTTTCAGCTATTCTGGGTCTTTGTGTGTGGTGGCTCTCTTTAATCATACATAATCCACTTTATATAACATCGTACCTTCATCCTCATCCCAAAATTAAATTAGCTCAGTTATAGATAGGAAAGACAGCCAGATTTAAAATATACAAGAGATGATGCTCAGGCATGAATTTATGGATTTAATTTGAATTACAGATTAATTTAAAAGTTCAAACTTGTGTAAATTAAACAAGTGTTTTGTGCAAAAAACACCTGTGTAAATAATTCTAAACTAGAAACAAAATAATTGTAAACAAATAAGCAAGACAAGCTAGCAAGAAAAAATAATAATATGATTAAATAATAATAACTTTCAGTACACAATCTGAGACACTTCTCAGTAAAGATGGGGAAAAACATTTTCACAAGAAAAGGCCATTTGATTGACACTGCAATCTTCCTCCAATAACTTATGGTCATATGAAAAGTATACTACTCCAAAAATCCTGACCTGTACAATTTGTTAAACTGCTAAAGTATCTTTTAATGACGGAAGGTAACTAATCCATCTTAAGAAGCGTCCCTTGGCAATACAATAGAGTAAACGTTTCTTATCTACCTTGTGTGTTAGCAGTCACTCTGTAAGGCCAAGCAGTGAACTAACAGATAACAGTCTCCAACAGTTTGCTTCTGTGTTGCTGTCGGGCATCTGGATCGACTTATAGCCTCTCCGGTATTCAAGATCGGCTGATTGTTATCACATACTGTCTTTTATTGAATACAAGTTCCTCATCTATAAAACCACATACCGATGAAACCCACAGATGAGCTGAAGGAACAGCATGAGATGAATTTAAATAAGATCAGGTGTGTTAAGACACCGTGAACAGATCATTTAATGACTGAGACATTAACATTTTCTATTATTTAGTGTAGTTTTCGTCATGTACTTACTGTGCACCCAGAGCAGAACAAAATCTTATTTCAATTGTTCTGATTCTCAATTAATTATTTCATCAAATGATGGTATCAAATTAAACTATCATTACTATATAAAACTTTATATAAATCAGTAAAAATCTCCAGACCTACATTCATGTTTACAGAGTTAGGTGTATACTGTGATTTATTCATTTAGTTTAGGGAATAAATATGAAGATGCATTTGATTAATGCTAATGGTTCAGATTATTTTAAATGAAGCAGAAAAGAGGCTTCTTTTTAAATTATACATGATCTGCACAGGCAACATTTTACCTGAAGGTTAGCTACAATGGACATGTTACATTTCTTTGCCTGGAAGGAATCACATTCAAGATAAAAATTAACTTATTAATAAAACACCAAATTGTAAACAGTCCAACACCAAAAATCGTGAGGGTGAAATCCAAGTGGACAGAAAAGAAAAAAAAAAAAAAATCTCAAATGTCACGTCATTAACTTGACTAATTTAAGCAACATTTTAAGGACCAGTCTAGGTCCTCTCCCTATGAATAAGTTGTTCCCTTCTGAATATGATAATCTTTTTAAATTTAATTTTTATTGCTATTTTGCCTTTTATGTTAGGTGGACACATACTGTAATCATATACGGACTGATCTCCACTAATCACAATCAGTAGAAACAAATAAATATTTACCTAGAGTAAAGCAACCTGGATAAAACAGCACAAAATCTAAATCCAGAGAGTCTTTGAGTGATTACATGGCAGCAGGCAGGACTCGGCCAAGAGCACAACAGCATGTAAGAATGTAGCAAACACTGCCAGTACTTTAAATTCTGATAAGCCATTCGGCTCGGCTTTCATTTTTGACCCCTTAACTCAACTAACGTTATGAGCCAAGCATGTCTGACATCTCCTTCACAAAGTAAGCGGAGGTCTCGTTTATAAACTTTTCATGCCATCAGCTTTGCATTATGATGCATGGGATGTGAAAATATTAAAAACAAACTGAAGAATACAGCAGAAGTTCCAGGATTGCTTTGACTTTTTTTGGCCGTGATGAGTAGCTATTGTGAGTCACAGACAGACACTAATTTGTAGGGGTTGTAAAGTCAGTGTGAAGTCAAAGATCTCATTCACATGCACATGATCAAGGAGTGACAGGACAGTCTTCGGTGGGTCAAACTGTATATATATAACTTACATTCTCTATTCAAATGCAGTTTCTAAAGAATTTAAAGAATTCTAAATGTAACGCTTCAAGAATAATAATATGCCAGGAATTTAAGAGGTTAAGGTCAAGGATTTGTGATTAATAAACACGCACATGTGGGAATTCTTAAACTTTAAATCATCGTATATCTAACTATAAAAATGAGTCGCCTGCTATAAATAAATAAATAAATAGATAAATAAATAAAATATCGGAAGTTATGAAAGAATGCAGGGATTTTACTCACTATTTCTGTTGTGATAACCTTTAACCTTTCTCAGCTCGAACCTAATTAGTCAAGTAGACCAGTAGACCAGGCAGGAGCACAATGTTCACTGTTACATATAAAGCCTTCAAAGAGTGAAATATAATTTAGCAATCTAAAAAAAAAAAAAAAAAATCTAAAATATCATGCAACTCTAATACACCTTCTAAAAAGAGAACAATTAAATAGTTCAGTGCGAATTAGAATATTTTCGTACATTTCTAATGCGTATTTGTTAAAGAATTGATTCAGCAGTTTAGTCGAAACTCAGTTTGAGTTTTAATTGTCTTAATTAAAGGGAAAAAGATCATAGCCCTCCTAATTACTTTTTGTTTTACATAATTTTATAAGAATACTAATTTTAAAAATTCAGCACATTATTTAAATATTCATTTCCCTGCACTTTTAATTACATATCATTAATTAAATCGTCGTATTGGCAACATCTATACGTGGTAGACCGTTTTTTGCTTCAGCCTTGAGGGAGTGGATTCATCCTCACAGATGATAAAAAAAGGCCTTAGAGCTGCTTATGATGTGACCGACTTAGACAAAGTTGTGTGTGGCATCTCCGAGAAAGGACTTGCAAAATATTCCCAGAGGAGAAAGAGCATCACTGCAAAGAGAAAGCAGGGCACTGAAATAATAATACAAATATAATAGAAATCCCGAGAGAGAATACTGCGTACCAAGACGTAGAGTCAGAGCAAAGATGAAATGGAAAAAGGCTTTGGGACATAGCAAAGTTAGGGTGACTGAAGTGCCCAGTCAATATCTGGGAATTAAAGAAAGATGATCACAAAATCCAGGGTTACTGCAAAAATAATAGCAACCTCTATTTTTGACAAACATCTGTAGCAAAAACAAGTTTAGACTGTTAGCAATCTCAGTGTACAGCCACACACACACGCACACGCATGCCTGTGTCAAATTGCCCTCATCCCTGAAGACTGCCCTGCCATGCAACAAAGCAAAACCTCAAACTTCAGAGTTAAAGCTCATATCAGCAAAACAACTAATCCATTACAGCCTCTCAAGACTACAAATGCATTTAAGGCACGAATCCAGACGCGTCCCTGAAACAAGAAAACACAAGTCTCAAGGGGAGAACTGTATCAGATACGCATCAGTGGCCTTGAGTAACTCATTGCAAGGATTCTTGAATAATTACCCACATTAACAAAAATCCCTTAGATGATTCATTACATTTTACACTGCAGAATGGCTGAATTCTCAGAAGGTTTTCATTAAGTTTCTATAAAAGCAGCTGTCAATAATAGTGATGTCACACGATTGAAGCCTAACGATAATCAAATAAAAGACAACAAAAAAAAATATTTCTTTCCAATCTGAGAAAATTTCCAGCACAGAGGGCTTTGACAAGAGGAGCTAACTTGTTTTGTGGATGTTCCACAACATAAAAGTGACGTAAATGGATAAGAGTGCAAATGGTGCTTTTTAATAAATAAAAGGGCTCAAAATGTGGCTTAATTGCTGTGGTAGAAGCAAAAAAAAAAAAAAAATCAATCATTAGTGTTAACTTCACATTGGGACACGTCACATCACCCAATCATTCATTGATTATTTTTACACGAGTATTCCCTGTTATGTAGAACTCATCATAATGCAAAAAAAAGTGGAGGCAAAAACGTGTAAAATATATATATATATAAATAAAATATATATATATATATATATATATATATATATATATATATATATATATATATATATATATATATATATATATATATTTAAGAAATATAAATTAAGAAAATCAGTCACAGAAATGACAAAAAGCTCAAACATTTTAAAAATGAATTATAGTGACAGGAATAAATGCCTGGTTTCAGGCCAATTGGCAACATCCGCTTTTATCCATCGTTAACCAGGGAGCGTCTTTGGAGCTACAGTCCTGCAATGAAACTCGAGTGTGTGATTCTATTCAGCATTCGCGCATAAATGCGGGCAGAAATAGAAGCGCAGAGCCCTGTGGGATGACCTATCTACAGCATGGCATTTCCTGTTAGCCACTTTAAATGATATTGTTCCGCTTGGAGAGAATTACAGTGGGAAGAGTTCAGCAAAACGCTCCCTGCTTGTGCTGTTCACTTTGGTTTTACCTTATTTGCATGTAGTGAAGTGAATTTTTATTTCCTTTGAGAATTCTGGGATAATGAAGCCAGATCCAAACTGGCTGGATTCCTTAACTAATATATTAAGTAATGATAATGTGAGGTTTGGAACATGATGTTCTGCCTGCATGGTACATTCTATTATGTTCATTCTTTACTACCAGATGGATCATTATAAGGAACAGTCTCGCAGCATCAGCGTCCCCAGGTCAGTCCTGAAAGTTCAAGTTACTGTCTGTGTGCAGCTTTATCTGACCTCTCCATGTGTCTGTAAGCTTCCTCTGGTTTCTTTGGTTTCCTCCAACCTTCCAAAGCTGGACTGGAGACTGTAAATTGTAGGTGTGATGAAAGCATATATAAGGTGCTCTGAGATAGCATTCAGGTTGTAGTTCTACTTTATGCCCAGTTATCCTGGGAAACCTCCGTAATCACAGAGACTGTAACCAGGAAAGAAGAATGAATACAGAATCGAATTACAGTGTAAATGATACATCAGGATTAGTCAGGATTTGTCACGAGTGAACTAAAAAACTGCTGCAACTCCTGAGTTCAAAAACCACAACATATCAAGCTTGATTTTCCTGCATATGTTTGTGTTCGTATTTCCTGTGACTCAAAGGAAATGAAGGCAGGGTCACAGAGCAGTCTATATACAGGCTTCCTCAGCCTCTTGAACTGGTCCAAACATATGCTCACTCATTCTTATTCATTCATTCTTATTCATACACCAGAACATGCCTGAACACACATCTCAAAACAAGTACATTTAGTAAATCAGAAACTAAGGTCACTACTCATATGTCAAAAATAAAGTCCCTAGAAAACTGTCACTTTCTGTTAAACCGATACGAGTGCAGTTTTGACTACTAACAAGATCCTGTATCAGCATGTTATAACAGGAAGAGACAGGGAGATAAATACAGAATGCTGAAATACAGCTTTCCAGAATAAGAAAGTTTTTGTTTTTGGTGAGAAAGAAAACACACACACACACTATAGCATTAACTAAACCACAGTGTCCTTGAAGCTAAGCCCTGACCTCTATAATCCATCCCAAAATTACATGGCCTCATTGAACACCATGTGCTTATTTCCAGCAATTCAGTATCTAAGTTGATCCTGGCAGTTTTTATTCTGATTAGCTAAATAACATCAATGGAACACCATAACCTGTTCTAGAACAATGATTACATGCATGTTCTTGAATGATAATCACATGTATGTAACATGTAGTTACAGCGTGTTAGAATAACAATCACCTGACTTCAAGATCACAGCATGTTCTGCAATGATGATCGTTTGTCCTCCTGGTTGCAGCATAGTCTTGAAGAATCGTAACCTGACTTCAGGTTCACAGCACATTCTAGAATGCGGATCACCAGGCCACGTCGTCATATAGGATAAATCAACTATCCCCCCCCTTGGTCATACCACATGTTCTACAATAATTTGTACATATTAAAAAGATCATCACCTGACCCCCTAGTCACAGAATGTTCTAGACTGATCATCATACAGGAGCAATGCTGTGACCAGGTGATCATCACCCAACGTCCTGTTACAGCAAGTTCTAGAATGACGATCAGCTTACACGGTGTTCACAGCCTGCAGATTTGAGACATGTTTGGTCATACCGAGGATACGTCTGGAGCTAAAAACCCCTTTGAGGTTTTAAAGATTTGAATGAAAGTTGAACACAAAGCCGATTATTGTGAAGAGAGTAAGGATTATATGAAGGAAAGACCACAGTGTTAACATGAAAAACGCTAAACTGCCAAAGGCCAAAAATAGCAATGAAGAAAAACATGAAACATGACTCATGTCCTATTTCTACATATAGGATTATGACATAAAGCCTTAAGAATGTTTTCCAAATACTTTCCCCTAACAACATCTCAGGGGTTTCAGAAGGTCATTAAAGCAAGTTACATGGGCAAAAGATCTGACAGATGAATATAAAATCATGTTTTTCAAAATGATAATGTAGAGAATTCATCTGGCAAATTAACATCACTGTAATACAAAAACTAAATGATTTGCTTGTTAATATTACCATTTGTTGAATATGTGCCACTGATGTATATTATATTAATTTGTTTATCTTCCACTTCACTACTGCATACCTAGTTGGGATTCCAGTCAACCACAATACATAACGAACAGACTCATTCCCACCAATTGTATTTTAGAACATCCGGTTCAAGCAAAGGGAAGGTTTTTGGACATGAGAGGGAACCGGAGAATCCGGGGGAAATCCACATGGGCACAAGAACACACACCTCCACACAGACCTGATCCCAGGTTGAAACCGGAGACCCTAGAGCTGTACGAAGGCAATGCTACCTGCTGAGTCGGGTAACAGGTTCTAGGGTTCTAGAATTCCAATGTACTATAATGCAAGGAGGAGTTTTAGTGTCAAACGAGAACATACAAAGCATGACGCTGCTCTTCGTAATTAGCATGGCATCTGGTGAAAGGAAGTTGCCATAATATATAGGTATTAATAACAAGGGAGGAGTAAATCAGAGGGCGTCAATTTATATTTGCTATAAATAAAGCAATAGGCCCATGTCTTGAAGGTGAAAAAAGTTCCGACTGTGGTATGTGGGCAGATTTGTTATCCTCCTGCAGCTTAAACAAAAAGGTTGGTGAACTGGTCTGTCGTGTTAAGGTATTTTCTATTCAACAAAAGTTCACTAAGGTGGGGACAAGCTTTCGCTGCTGGAACAATTATATTCTTAAACCACATTACCCACAGTAACCACTAGTTTAAGAAACTCAGTAAATGTGTCATAAAGTTAGTTACACAACTTATAATCACAGAGCAAGCATACTGTCCAATCACAGATGTTAAAGAAGTGTGTTGAATTATTAGCAGCCCCTATAGTCCACTACTTATTTTTTCTGTTTAAAAATTACGGTTTCATGTGTTTACTCAGATCACATGTAAATTTCAATAGTTATAATGACTCTTGCAGGGAGTGTGACATGTATTCATATATTATTTGGTGTTATTATAATGATATGGTATTAGTTAAATAATTCTCAGCAGCGTAATTTATTCAAAAGGCAAAGTCACAGTACTGCTCTAATGAGTCCTATGAATAGACAAGGTTAAGTAGGAAAATTTATTAACAGAATGGTGCAAGTTCTCTGTATTATTTCCAAAGTAGCTGTGAAGTCACACATACTCAATATAGCATCTTTGATAGCCAACATCTACAAGATCTAAACAGAGTTTGACATTTTTTCCTGCAATAGAATTTGTCCAGTCATTTTGCATATATTAGCCTCATTTTCCAATCCTTGTGCCCATTTGTCTTGGTGTTATAAGCATCCAGCAGACAACAGACTATTAATATGTTCACCCGTACAAGACAGACTATTTATGATGCTCTAGAGATTACAGATCAAGGTACAAGACAAACTATTTATGATGCATTAGAGATTCCAGATCAAGGCTGTGCCATGGAACAAGACACCAAACCCAGCTGTCATACTGGTGACTAAAAGAAACACTGATTAAATATTTCAAACTCCAGACCTCAAAGCAGAAAGGCACAATGCTAACACAGGAACTCCTCTTGAAAACAGTGCATTATAACAACAAATTACAAACCAGTTTCCCCCGAACACACAGAGCATCAGAGGGAAGATGCAAGAAGTGACACATTTAACACTGAAATGCCAGCCAGCCTTGATTGTCCAATGTGATTCATTCTATGCCACCATGGAGACAAAACAAGCACCAAATACCTAGACAGGCTATATAAGAAAAACACTTACAAACTGGTATTTTGAAGTATTTTATTCACCAACGAGGAACACATCTTCTCTTGAGAAAAAAAAAAAAAGTTTCTGCATTGCTATTTTCCTCCAAATTTGGTTTTTGCCATTTCCCACCCACTAGCTAACTTTCCTCAATCATATGATGTCGACTCTCCAGGGAAGGTGAAAGTTATAGCATGGATTTGACACTAATCTTCCACATCTTTTCAATCTGCTGGTTCAGGAACCGTGCTACCCATTTCCACATACACAAACTCAAAGGTGATTGGCTATTATTGCTCTGATTGACAAGAGAAAAAAGTGGCTTTTCAGATATTTTAGCATATGTGCCTTTTTCATACCCATCAGGCCCCTTTGTATTGAATCTGACTGGTGCTTATGTTTAGATTTGTATAACTTAATATGCAATGCAAAAAAAGTGATTTTGAAATTTGAAAATGGGTTAAAGAAGTATAAATATTAGGACACAATCCAGCTGTAAAGCAATTATACAAGGTCTTGCACTTACTCTATATACTGAGCCCTGACACTCATTCATTCATTTTCAATAAGCATTTTAAGTGCCTAGATCTGACATGTACAAACCATAATCTTTAATACACTGAGCACAAAATAGACCTTTTATTAATGGCCATGATCACTTGCCCAGCTCATGAGATGGTATGTGTAGGGAGGATGTGAAAGGTAATGGGAAAGAAAAACCAAAAAAGGGATTTTATATAAATATATTTCTAACCACAATCCCTTGGAGGCTCCTTGAATTGAAAACTCTTAACTCCAGTGGAAAGACATGGATCTTTTTTTTTTTTTTTGCCATCTCAGCACTGACTGAGAAGGTCTTCCAAAAATCCTTCCCAGAACTTTTTCCCTTTTTGCAGATGGCACAAGAGTTAGAAAAGAAGACTTTCTTACCCAGGATGGCGTGGACACGTACTGACAGCTGAGTTCGGAGGATCAAAATGGGCTTTTTGCCAATGCTGCAAACAGAGAGACAGAAATGGTATAGGATGAGCAGGCAGTCATTTGGTAGCCAAAATACTTCAGAGACTTTTAGGGAGTACTGAGACTATTCACTGCTTATGTCAGCGCCGCATTTATTAGTCGTCTCCAACACATTCAAACCTGATGCAGATGTTTGAAAAGGAGTGTTAATGCAGACTATGTGAAAGTGTTACAGAATGATATATATGACTCTGCCACACATGCGCTCAGTCAAGGTGGTCAACATGGGTATTAGGATTTGGAAAGTCATACTGCGGAGAATCATGGGACAGACATGGAAACTATGCTGCATGAAGGTCAGCTGCTAAAATCAGAGCACTTTATACATTCGAGTTTCTTAAAGGTGCAAAACATAAAAATACAGAGCAAATTACAGTCTTGTTTTTCATGCTTTATTTCAAACGAAGCTTTTCAGGGCTGGCTCTCCTTACACAGCGTGAACCTGATTGAGTTCCAGCTATGACCACATGCTTGCTGAGCTGAACACACACACACACACACACACACACACACACACCATAACCTTAGTTTTATAAGACTAACTTGTAACTGATCACTACATGCATACAGACTGGGAAAATAGTGCTCATGAAAAACCAAGTCTACTTATTGCCTCCTAACAGTTTTCCTTCTTTACTAATGCCTGTGATTACATCATTTTCAGAGATTTTTTTTTTCCTTCCTTGGCTACTATGTTCGCTTTCTCAGCATAACTTCACGGTCCCTGCTTCACTATCTCAGCGGAAAATTAGGACGACGTTCATCTTCTCCAGGAACAGGACCACATGTGGCCAGAAAAAATAAATAAATCAAAGCATGTTAGGCTTGCACATACTACACTATATTTACCATCATTTACGAATCATTTCGGAAAAATCAGTAAACTAGTGTTGATAATCAGATTTCAGAAAAACAAAATTGGGTTTACGGTGTAACAGATGAAAAAAAGAAATAAAAAAAAAATCAAGAGAATGTAACTGAAGGCAAGACAGAGCATGAAAGTGCTTGCGATGCTGATTTATGCAAATCAATAGTCAGGCTCTTGTCAAGGTCTCATTATTACGCCAACAGTGACAAGCATTTTAAGCTGAACTGCTAAGGCGACTGAACTGCTAGACACTAACATTACACTTTTAAACTGAAGATGATTTTTGTTTTCCTCAAGTAGTAAATGTTTCTGGAGCAATTCAAACAATGAGGTCATCAGTAGTTTCTAGATCCTCATACAACTTTTAGAAATTTTGTTGCTGAGAATTTGGGTTCATAAACTGAAATAAAAATGATAAGTCATTAAATATAGCCTAGCAGCCTCGTAATGAGTGCCAGAGTCACACACACACACACAAACCAAAGAGTGTGGATCTGGGATTAAACAGATTACAACTGAGATATATCCAGAAGATATTTTTATAGTTCAGAAGTACATATAGTAGCTGCAGATGTTTTTAGGCTAATAAAAACAAAACACACAAAAAAAAGTTGACCCTGATATTTCTTCTGCTTGATCAAATCACATTCACCCAACTAATTCTTTCACTTCTCAACCTTATTAAAATACACAATTGCTTCATGTGGTTCAAGCCATCAAGCCATAAGTATTTCTTATAAGTCTATCCAACAACACAGTGGTGAAGTGATTGTTAAATTTGAATGTTTAAATATTGCTTTAAGCTTAAAGAGAAGGTACCCTTGCAGATTACATGAATGAGGGCGAGTCATGTGGTCGACTTCCTGGCCTGAGCCAAGATCTCACACAAGGAAAGCTCACTCGAGCAAAGTGTGAGCATGAGTGTATAGGTCTGTGTGTATGTTTGGGTGAGCATCAGAATTATCATGGCCATTATGAGCTTATTTGTTTCTTCTCTCAGTATTATTACTCAACCCTGTAAAGCCCCGTCCTTTCTTAACTGATTTACAAACATGACAAAAATGCAAAAGCACCAGAACTGGACATCAAGCTGACAGACAGAAGAGAAATGCAGTCATGCTTCTACCAAAGAGTTCTTGGCACATTATATTAAAAGGACTTAATGTATACTGAATACATTTATTATATTTTAGAATAAATCAACATATCCATCTTATATGAAGTAGTTTTTACCCAGGATATGAAATCAGTTATGATAGCAGCACATGAAATACAAGAAATGGGCAGTAACCAATTTTCCTGAAATAAATAAATAAATAAATAAATAAATAAAAAAAAAAGAATTTCCTGTGAAACATGTTAGTGGATGAGTGATGGAGTAATTTGGAATGAGTAATGGGATTGAACAAAAAACACAGTAAATTCTACAATATGTACATATGGAAACTTTTACATTGGAAACTTGATACAAAGACTAATTTTCATGTAAATGTGATATTGTACAAATATTTACAGAATGATTATTCATTATTTCTTACTGTATTTTTGAGGTTTTATTGGTTTGAATTTTTTATTTTACAGCTGAATGGAAATGCAGCTAATCAAGACTTACGCCAAATCATCATAGAATTGCTCCAGTTCATCCTTCTGCTCTGCCAGTGAGGTCTCCAGATCCAGGTAGTTTCCATTAGACGCCACCTGCAGTGTACACTCTTCTAACTGAGTGACGGAGAAAAGAGGTATCAAAGCTATAAAAAGCATAGACATGACACACACACACTCCCCCACTTTTATTTTCCTCTCTCTCATATCTACTTTTGTCCACACTTTCATTACTAAAACTATCAATATGACACCTGTATCCTTTACAATGAAAAGGTAACAACTGCCATATTATTAAATCAGTCTCTGGAGAGAATACAATCCAAAAATATTATACAAAGGACATTCTGATAACGTCTTGAAAATGTTAGTCCATACCAAATAATTTATTCAAAAGGCTGAGCAATTGAATCTTAATCAGGAATGATGGAAACGCTTCCTGGCTACCGTTATCCAGTCCAAACAAACAGTCACTGCATGGACAGAGAGGAGATTCCCCTGTCTTATCTCGCTGCATTTCCCGTGCTGTACGTCAACACTGCCACGTTCGCTCTAATAATGAGGATAATTGAAGCTGTTCCTTCTCCCCTTATCTGCTGCTTACAGATCCCACCCTTTCCTTAAGGCTCAGGTCCATCAAGTGCATACACACAAACACAAGCCCAAAAAATATGTGCAAGGTTTTGTTGAGTTAAGTCTACATCCCTTTGCCTTGTTTTTGGTTTTCATTCATAGACACCACTCCTAAAAACTGTCAAAGCGAAAATCTGCATGCACATAGTAGTATATATAAACAGTTTCACACTACTTTACAGGGAACGATCTTCATTTGAAAGCTGTGAAGTCAGTATTAGCTGTAATTTGCTGTGTATACAAGTTTACAGTCTCAGAAGGAAATGCACCAATCTGTACTATTCCATGTCCTGGTGTAGTACCGTCAAATGTACATCTTCAGCATGTTAGGATTTTTCTGTCTCTTAGAAACATGAATGCAGTGTATCATGTTTAGTATCCTGCTCTCTGAGGGTACAAATGTCCTAGTTTAAAGACTTCATCATTAAGACCCATAATATTTTGGCATTAATTTGATACCTAAACAAAAAAGAAAAGGAATTCAATTTACAGGACGGAAACTGATACTAAAAGGTGTTTTAAACTGAGAGCCCATCAGGGAAAGGGGACCGTTACAAAAGTTTTGGCACCTACAAAACATATCGGAGCTTCCACAACCCTCCCTCCATTTAACGCCTGATGGTAACAAATGCGCCTTAGTCCTTTTTATTAGAGTAAATAACAAACTGTCATTCAGAAAATCACCTGCAATCCAAAACAAACCGAAACTGCTTTTGTGGATCAGGCATAATCCTGTGTGTATGTGTAGTAAGTGTTGGAATTGACTCTGTATGAACCCTGGAAAGGAATGGACCCTGGAATGGACCCTATAAAGATCAATGAAAACTTTTACATGTATTTTCTACCAGAACAGCTAAAAAAAAACAAAAAAAAAAAACAACCACAATTTATTTAGCTTTCACGTGTAAGAAATGAGAAAGAGAGCAAACAGAGAGAAAGAGATAGAGAAATAGTTAGAGAGAAAGAGAGGTTTACCTTCAGAGGAGCTTGGAGATGTTTCTGGACGCCAGCGATTTGCACATTTAGCGGCACCAACTCGTTAAGCTCATATTGAGGAGGTCTCCGAGGCTCAGGGAAATTAACACACACGAACGGATCCGTGTCGTCAAGATACTGAACTCGACACGTTATAATCGCCATGCCTGAGACTTGTAGAAAAACACCGAGCCTCACAACCACAGTGCGGAATTACAGCTCCATTAACGCCAAGAGTTTTATCGTGCAGCCTCGAAGGGAAACTCCTGGTAATGGCACACTGGCGCGCACTGACGCGCACTGAGACGCACATACACACACACACAGCGACACAGAACTCAGCTGAAACTCCTAAACACGGCTAGAAAATAGACAGAGCTCCGCCCATTTGTCTCATTAAAGTGCCAGCACACCTCGGGTTAAATTACACCTGGCAGAAAAGTCCTCAATTCCTGATGGCTTAAGACGCGCCACACATACAGCGTCATTAGTTAATATCATACCCAATATAACACTCTCGGAGTTCTCAACCATATACTATACAGGGCTGAGATTTAGTAAAGGTAGCCCGTACACAAGGTGCAGGTCTCACCATGACCTAACGGGGCGCTGCTTTAATCAGAGGGCTATTTAACCATACACTCACCATACAGGTGCACATGGTACTGTATACAGTTACACACTGTAATCCACAGGTCCCAGGCCTGGTCATGGAGAACCTCATGTCCTGTACATTTGATTAATTTCCCTGTTCGAACACACCTGGTTAGATAAATCTGGTGGATTAAAGCAAAGGTGTACTACTAACCAGGTATTATAGATAAAAAAAATAATCCCACAGGCTGCTGAAAATCCACATATATATAAACTGTATAAATTCATCTATTTAGTAACTGACTAGTCTGTGTCAGGGTTTCGTGGATCTGGCCCTGGGAAGACCCGAGCATGAGGTTGAAAACCATTTTTGGATAGGATGCCGATCCACACATGACACATGCACACGTGTATTCACACCTAGGGGTAATTTAGTGAAGCCAATCCACCTACTGACATGTTTTTGGGAGGCAGAAGGAAACCCACATAGAGAATGAGGGACCGTGTAACACTTGGCACAGCCAGGAATCCAAGCTCAGAATCGAACCATGGACCCTTGAAATGTGCAGGAGCAAAAATATCTGCACCATGGTGCTCTCCATAAAAATGCATATATTTGAATGTATATTAAAAAGGATGACAACCAAAAAACGTGTTTTATGTAATATTATAAATGCAATTAAAACTCAGTGTGCAATAATTCTTAATCCTGCATGACCGAAGTACTAATCCAAATGAATTCTAAATTCTCAGTAAATGTCTTATTGTACTATAACACTTCTCTGAAAACTTTCGTTGTGTCTATACATCACTCAAAAGACAAGAGGTCCAGATTATTAATCATTAGCTGAAGTTGAAAAAAATAATACAGTATTTTCAAAATCCTATATCATCCATTTTGTAAACAAGCATCAAGATCAGTGACAAAAATATAGATATCATTTCACAATATTGTTTTTATTTCACTTCATTTGGTTGAATTGCTGCATAGACACTCTTTGTGCCGTGAGCAAAATCTTTCTTACCACACAATCATTAAAAAAACTTGATTTTTTGTTTTCTTTGTCATTATTATTATTATTTTTTACAATCCATTAATACAGTTTATATTATACCTGTTGCCGTTATGCTGGTAAAGTTAGTCATTTTATTGATAACTTCAAACACTGTTTTCGGGAAAAAAATCTGCCTCTTGTAATATAATTAATGGCTAATATTTCACATACATGAAGATGCTCTACAACCAACAATTCAGTAATTTTGCTGCTCATTAAATACCATATAAAAGCCTTCTGTATTAGATAAACAGCATTTCAACATTCACCAGCTTTAAAACAAAGCTTAGATCTTAGTTTCCAAAGCAATGTTTATACATCAACCCTTTCCTATCATGTACATAGGTCTATAGATGCTGCCTTCACATCGTGACAAGTGATGTCTGAATTTCTTCCTGTTTTATATTGAACATCCATCACATGACAAAAGGAGAGCAGACACTTTGGGCGGACTGATGCAGCTCTCCAGTATCCTCAGCTTCCGTTCTGGGTTGACTGGAGGTACTCGTTGTGCAGCTTCTCCTGAGCTTCGTAAAGCTTGCGAAGCTTTTTGGTCTGTGCCTTGCTGAGCTCCTTTCCTTCTGCATCATGTGTAGGGAAACCCTGTGCGTTAAAATACAGAAGGAATAAACCATAAGCAATTTTAAACACATGCTTAATTCTCAAATCTACAGGAAAACGAGGGCGATGTTACCGTGTCATCAAAGTTGGAGTACTTGTCTGTTTCTGAGCGGAACATCTCATTAGGTGGCATCTTCATCTTTGCCAGTTTAGCCATCTATAAAAGGGAAGGAGTATTGACAAAATTCCCTTTTGTGACAGAGGTCGTTTATTCAAGCCTCTATTACGCAGGTAACATATCTGAACTTTTGTGAGATGCACTGACTAAAGTAAAATATTTTCCCATAAATTCCATCCAGTTTTTTTTATTAGTTAAAAAAGAAAACGTGAAACAAGAAGACAAATAAAACATCAACAGAAAATATTTTGAAAGGTCATTTTGGTATGATCCTGTCTGCCTACAGACACGATTGAAAAGGCAAATTTTATGAAGAAGGGGATCCATAAACTGCTCTGACGATATAAAAGGAGGCAGATTTAAAGGCAATTCAAACTGGCATTTTGGTTGTTAACAAAATTAGTTCGGTATAAATAAAATGTATTTTTGTCCTGAATGTGCACAAACCTTTGGAATGAACTCAAAGCCAAGGAAAAATGTTATTTAAAGTAAATAGTAAATGAGTAAAATGAGTAAAATTACTAATAAAACAGTCAATTTTGGATGTTCGTTTGTCTGGGAAAATATCAGGTCTTCTAACCTCCTGTTCCTGTTTCTTTCTGGCTGCCTCCTCTTTCTTCTTTCTCTTCTCCTCCTCCAGCTGGAAGCATAAGAAAGAATTACAGCATTTATTTAAAACAAGATTAAAAACAAATATGCAGATTGTACCATAACATCAAATTATTGTGTACACATTTTAACCGGATTTTCTCGATGTAATTCAAGCCAAAGTTAAAAAGCCCTGCAACTTGAGACCTGTAGACAGTCATACACACTCACTCATGTCACCAGTCATCAAGTTTTCATGAACCCAGCATTTTTTTTTCTTCCTCTTTCTAGGATTATCAGCTACACGACGTGTCATTTTAAATACCGAAAAATCTTACGTTTTATAACGCAAAACATTTTATACAACATATACAAATGTAATATTTATATATTAATAGTAAAAATGCAGAGACATGGACAAACAATGTTAATTACCTTCTTCTTCTCCTCCCTTTCTTTGAGTAGAGTCTCTCTATCCACCAGCTTCACCGCAGTGCGGAGTCCTTCATAAATAACAAAGAAAGCAAAAGCTCAGTTACTATTTTTTTCTTATTTAATTCTTTAATAAATTCATCATGGGACTGCAAACATTGAGGAAAACAAATATAAACCTTACATGATTCTTTAAACTTTATTTTTATAATAATAACAACAACATCTTAGACAGTGACTTGTATGGTTTGATCATAGAACTATATTTGATGCACGGAACTGATTCACAAAGTGTATAAATGCCGATGACACCATTTTTTTTTATGAGGAAACGTTTATTTAATATTTCCGGAAAGAGCTTCGTTTACCTTCATGATCTTCTAATCGGACTCCTAGCTCAGGCAGGATGTCATCTCTCACTGTGTCACACATCTGCAGTACTTCAGTAACTTCCAATTAAAAAAAAAAAAAAAAGTCACAACACTTACATTCACAAAAAAAATAAATTAATTAATAATAATAATAATAATAAAATAAAAAGAATGATACCTAGTTATAACACAGATGGGGAAAAACATACCTTTTTGTTCCCTTGCAATTTTTCTAACCCCTTCCCTGAAGTCTGAGAGCACCATTACATAGGGCATGATTGTACTCTCCAGCTGGCAAGCACAAATAAATATGGTGTCATATATAAATACTGCCAATATGATCTAGATCTACAAGTGAAATACTACAAGCAGAGGCCAAGGACGCATCCTTGAATTTACAAACGATACCAAACTATATTGTAGCACAAGCTGCTTTTACTTACATCGACATTTCGGTCATTTCTTCCAACAGGAAATCCAATGGGTTCTGTTCCCTCGATTGCCCCAAAGATCTGGAGCGAGAGGGGGAAAAGGGAAAAAAAAAAGCATAAGCAACTTCAGTACTGTGCAGATTTGGACGTTTTTCACCAGTGTCTCTTTGACTGTGTAACTGAACATAAACCTGGGTGGTGTGTGTAACAGTGAGTAATATCTCCCAGGCATGCTGTAATACTGTAAGAAATTCCAGTAAATGTGCAAATAATTAATATAATGGTGCTCCAGGACTAGAGGGAGGTGTAGTGTGTCTATACATTTGAAATATGTAGGCTATACAATGCAAAGCTAATTTTGTAACTTAAATCATGTTTCATTTTACCACTAAATACATCACTTGATATTTAAATGCGCATAAAATGACATCGCTATTTTTGCTATGTAGCCAGCCCAGAAAGTGCTATAATCATGTAGCTACTGTATGTTAAACGCTGTGGTATTTCCTATTTTGGTTTGATACATTTATTTATATTTGTGATATTTTGGTTGACGAGTTAGATGTCGGTGCCTCAAATGCATGTCGCTTATCATTATAGATACACAGAGTTATTGCTAGACTCATACAGTCACCTACTGATGTAAACACTAAACTGTATGGTACGGTGCTCAGTGCATGCTCACCCTGAACATGTCGGTGAGGTAGCGAGCGATGCTCTGGAGCAGCATGCGGTTAGGCTGGAGTTTGGCACTCTTTCTGGCAGCCATGTAAGTGTTACTCTGTCCCACTAGAGCTCTCATCTCCTCCAGCACCGTCCGTGTATCCATATTGTCACACAGAGCCTCGTGAATGCCTTCTTTCTTCTCATAGAAACTAGACATAAAAACAATACAGAAAGCCTCAGTTTAGAAAGGTAACACATTCACAATTCAAAAGCAAGCATAAATAATCCGCATGCAGAAATGCAGCAGGAATTCTGGCAAATATACATGTTTTTGAAGCCAAGAAGAACGCGAACCTTTTGTTCAGTTCGATCTCCTCCGCCTCCCATTTCTCAAATTGCCCCGTGATATCGGTGGGAGTCCTCAGGATATCTTTTACATTCAGGAAGAACTCCTATTGAGGTAAAGAAATACATTGTGTTAACACACACTCCTGTAGGGATGTCGAACTGCTCAGTCGAGGACGACGATGACGACGATGATGATCGATGCAAGATAATATAACTCCAAAAAGCATTTACATGCATCTCGAGCAATCGAGTAGCCAGAAACTCATTGAATAATATCCTTATTCTGTAGGGTCATTATCCGGTCATAACTATTGCAACAAGTTAATTATGTCTGCAAGTAATTCTTTTATTGAACTATTTCATTATTAAGGAATACTAATACTGTGTTAGTGACATCTGGAACATACTGTATACACACACAAAAAGAAAAACCCTCAGCGCATGTTGTTAAAGGAAATTTTTGCACAGAACGGTGGGATGTGGCTTGAAAAGTCAGGTTAATGAGAAGTTGATTACTTTCGAGTAACAACATGTCCCAAGGCTCTGACTCCTCTAATAATACAGCAGTCGTTCAATGATTACATATAATTAATCATATTTGTATACAATAATTCTTTATGAATTAAAGAATAAGAAACAATGCTTCTGATCAGTTTATAAATACGTTTAACGTTGTAAAATATGTGAAACAATTTTTTTGCCTTTTTTCCGTTTAGAAAATAATAATAAAAAATTACAAAGAAATCAGAAAGGGCAAAGTCCTCGGCCCTGAATTGGCTACAGAACATGGACATCGGCCCTTTGACTGCATTATTTGGGGTGATCAAGGTGGATGCTTCTTTTAGCAGGTACCAGGTGAGCATGATCGCTTTTTGTTCTCTGCTAGCTAGAAGACTTATTTTGTGTAGGTGGAAGGATTCATGCCCACCAACATATGGACTCTGGATTAGAGAGGTCATGTGTCATATACATTTGGAAAAGATTACATACAGTATAAAAGGGTCGGTTGAGAAGTTTTATAACATGTGGATGCCATTTATGTCTTATTTTGAAAACGTGTCAATTGACAATTTTGTATAACTGTTTACACAAACCTGTGTCAAGAATTGTATGATGTTACCTAGAGACCTGACTACTGTTTACATCTCTTATTGATCCAGTATGGGGTGGGGGGGGAGGGGGTGTTCTTTGTTGTTGTGTTAATTTAAATGTGAAACTGAAACTAAAACAATAAAAAGACTTTGTTTAAAAAAACATGGACATCGGAGGCCCCTTAGATGAAAAATCTCTATACAAAAAACTTCACACTCTTAATATTCTGACCAAAAATTTCAAGAATTCAACTCAAAATCAATGTCTTTTTTTAACCCACAACGTTACGCAGTTTGTTAGTACACCTCAGTATTTAGAGGGACAACTGAAACATGTTTACAGCCTGCTGATGAGCTGCTTTCAAGCCTCTTTAATACAAATGATTTATTTACTTTCCTCCACCAGTATGTTGGTATGTTGATGCAAAAGCAAGCTTTTCTCTGCCGAAGTAAGATTATTAGTGTGCATGTCATCACTCCTGCATGCTACTCCCTGTCTGCAGTGTTGATGACGGTGAAATGACTCACGTTCATGAACTTCTCATACTGAATGGCAGACTCCATGGTGTTACAGGAGTAATCCAGTGTGTCCTTCCACGAGTGCATGAGGAAGGCCAAGCGCAGTTGCCTCGCTGTGGACAGTTCAGTAAAAAACACACAGTTTCCAAGAAGCTCATATTTTCAGAACTTAAAATTAATTTTTTATCTCAATTTTTATTATATAAAAACCTCAGAATAGCCCTGGGATGTTGCTCTGTGTGACCCACTTGTCAACAAATTATGCAGAACAAATACCTGTGTGGGGGTCACGGTGGCTTAGTGGTTAGCACGTTCGCCTCAAACCTCCAGGGTTGGGGGTTCGATTCCCGCCTCCGCCTTGTGTGTGT
>NC_083482.1:12175404-12295404 GCF_030014155.1 Tachysurus vachellii | reverse complement strand
TGTAAATGAATGTGGTTGTTCAAGCCACATACGTCAGCGCTATACTCCTCCCAAACGGAAGTACGTCACTCGCAGGTGATCTTTCACCCAGGCGTCTCGTCGGGTCTTAAAATGCGCTGCTGCTGCCAGCGAAAATGCAGCAAACAGTAAATGCTGTTTTTTGTAGCATAACCGTCGTAACGGGATTTTACGTCTTCTTTTTGATTGTATTCTGAAAACCACAAACACCAAAGCGTGCTCCATTTCAATCACTCCAGAAATGAGGTGAAATATATTTGCATTTTGGGCGGGAGTAGAAAGATCGGATCGATATCCGATTCGCCGAGACGCGTTTATGTGGCCTAATGTACATGGAACAGTTTTAACAAATCAGATCGCTATCGGATCAGAGAACACACATGAAGTGACCGGGTGTAAAAAGGCCCTAACGGTTAGCGTTCGAGCGTTCTCGGCCAAGAAAACAGATTCTTACGCAAAGTCGAGTTACTGTTATAAAGTTAATGTTTCGCTCCTTAATTGTTTTCTTTGCTTGATGCAGATCGAAATATTTATGGAGAGCTACTCAGTGCATCGCTGCATCAGTCAGGGTTAAGCTACTTGTTTCCAGCTGAAATATATGAATCAGTGCAGTAATTCTACACTACAGTATTTGCTTAGTTAAATCCAGGGGGTGACTTTTTATCTGGTTAAGCAGTGTATACTCGATGTGTGTATAAGTACAACGTCTAAGCCTCTTACTTTGTCGTCGATGTCGGTGATGTTCATGCAGTAGAAGACGTCGTATTTGAAATAGTCCATCAGTATCCTTCTTAGGATGTCGAAAGAAATGTAGGACCTGGAAGCACAAGGGCGGCTTATCGACACATTCACGACGAGCCAGAAATATTTTAGACAAAACTGCTAAATGAATTAACTGATAAACTCAGTTTATGATTTTTTATTTTTTTTTTTTACAAAATGTAGGCCAGAGGGTTTGGAATTAATTTCATTACTCATACAGGATCAATCTAAGATGGCAGGAACATTAACGAGGACGCTGGGAACGCAGAAACGCGAGCATGCATGACGTGACAACGCATTTGGCACATTTCAGTACACAACGAGACTTACACATCGCTAACCACTGCCTGGCCAGGCTGAACGTTTCAGCTAAGGTAGTGTCTCTATAGACCGATCACAAAGAGCAGAACATTGTTCCAGAATGTTCCAGAGACACGGTGTGAGCGACTGTGGGAAACACTACAGACAGCTGTAGCGAGCGTTACCTGGCGTGACCCATGTGTGAAGCGTCGTAGACGGTGGGACCGCAGCAGTACCACAAAACCTTGTTCCCATGCTGAGGAACAAACAGCTCCTAAAATATCAAATAACACACACACACACACACACACACCCCAAGGCTGTTAGCAGTATTAACACTGACTGTGTAGAATATGACTTACAGGTTAAAGACCTGAGAGTGACAACAAAGCAGTATTATTAGTCTATACATATATGTAAATACACTAAAAAAACTATAAGGGCGCCAGGCTATGATGTTGTCATGTGATATTCATGCATAGTGATGATTTTCAGTACATTTCTCTCCTAAAAATAGAACATCCAGACTTTAAAACGGTTCCACGTCATTCTGAGCAATTCCAACATGTCTGATTTGATAAAAGCGACAAAATCTGCTTTTTGTCCAAAGCCATTATCTACAAGAGGAGTCTGGTGTTTTAGGGTCGCTGTTGAAAATATAAAAATAGAATAAAAGTTTCTTTTTCAAATCAAATTGCAAGGGAAAAAAAATACAATATATTTAGAAGAAGTCATAATAACATGACAAAATGGTGCACATAAAGGTGGGGTTTAAAATGAAATGGTGAGAATTTGATGTTTATTTTGTTGAGAAGTCGTAAGCAGCGGTCACCTCGAAGGCTATCAGAGGTTTGCATTTGTGTACCGTAAAAAAGACTAAATGTTAGGTAGTGAAAATTTTATTAATTTATTTTCATTAACTATTTATTAATATGTAACAAATAGATAAAAAAATGTAAATATCATTTTTTATTTACTTTGCTCTGATATGCACCAGTCATAGTATTACATTCATTCATTCACTCATCTTCTACCGCTTATCCGAACTACCTCGGGTCACGGGGAGCCTGTGCCTATCTCAGGCGTCATCGGGCATCAAGGCAGGATACACCCTGGACGGAGTGCCAACCCATCGCAGGGCACACACACACACTCTCATTCACTCACGCGATCACACACTACGGACAATTTTCCAGAGATGCCAATCAACCTACCATGCATGTCTTTGGACCGGGGGAGGAAACCGGAGTACCCGGAGGAAACCCCCGAGGCACGGGGAGAACATGCAAACTCCACACACACAAGGTGGAGGTGGGAATCGAACCCCCAACCCTGGAGGTGTGAGGCGAATGTGCTAACCACTAAGCCACCGTGCCCCAGTATTATTACATTATTCTCAAATTGTTTTCATTTTTTCTTTCATGAAATATTGCAACTTTTCTTGTAATATAATGACTTTGTTTTTTTTAAACAAAATATTATGACTTTAATCTGAAAGTCTTATTTTTTTTTTTAAACAGTGGCCCTAAAACGACTCTAAAAATAAACTTGCACCTTGGTCCGAGTCAGACTGTTGTAAAGTCGAAGCTTTGGGACTTCAGTTCCATCTGGTGGAGTCCAGGGAGGCTGCATCCTCTTTTTTGCTGAAAGACAAGATGCATTGCAAATTATTTTGTTAAATTCACATGCATGTGTATTGTGATGGTTATGGACAAAGAGGACAGATACAACTGTGTAACCAGGACACAGATTGTGATTTGTACAAGAGCATTTGTACAGAGGATTGTAACCGAAACAAAAAGCGAAAAAAAAAAATAAAAGGTGACAGAAGCTGAAGGATGTAATTGGACAAACAGGATGCTACTGCTGACAGGAAACACAATGCTGCAAAAGATTGAACCTGACAATCTCACTCAGTCTGACACAAGCATCATCGAGGGTTGCGTCATCTAAGGACACGAGATTTCGCTCGTCTCACGATCGTGACCCTGAGCACCAGGACAGCTTTCTAAACTCTACCTCACTCTGATCAGCACAGATACACCAATCACACCCTACTGGCTTGTACACATTACACATTACACGACTCTCGCTCCCTGTCTACTCACTGGCGTCTGAGGCCTGGCCGTCAGTTCGAGGTAGCAGTGTGGCTATGTGCCTATACCAGCGCAGAGCGTGCACAAGCTGCGACGTTGGAGGAGAACCATGAAAAAGAGCGAACACGTCTGCGTCCACCTGCGAGGGCTCGTAGCCTGCCAGGTAACTGCGGCTGCTCAGGTACTCGTTCAGAGCCTCGGCCCTGCAGCCGACCTCGCTTGTGTGCAGTAAGAAGCCATAATCAAAGGCTGGGAAGACAAAAGGATGACACACACACACACACACACACACACACACACACACACACACACACACACACACACCCCTATAAAGAAAGCTCAATGTCTGCAGCACTGGAGCCAAACATTGCAACAGAGCAGGATGTGGAAGGATCTGAAACAGACACACTGGTGATATGCTGTCAGGACACGGACATGATGCTCAGAGTCACCGTCTGGACGACATACGACCACAAATGTACAGTTGCTCATTAACACTTTCTGCATGAGGATGCATTAGTAAAAGCTTTGATTGTATCAAAAATGTCAACAAGCAAAATATGCAAAACGAACAAAAGGCTTTTAAACGTTTCCGAGGCACTGATTCATTTCCGAAATACCATCCAGCTACGATCTGACTAACAAATATTTAGCACATGAATTCAGTGAAAATGTTTCCGTAGCCTAAAGTATAAAAAAAAGCAAATAAAAAATACTTTTAGTGCAGACACACAATTGCAATCATTATCAATGTTTGCATCATCTCAGGAAGCTACTGTAGATTTCACTCGTCTCACAATCAAGACCTGGTGTGGACCACCAGGACCGCAGCCTCCGAATCTGTTTCCCACTAAATAGATTAAATATAAAAAGATTCTCCTTTATTGAGTCTTATGCTTGGAATCTTGTATTAACTCATTTTATTATCGTAGACATGTATAAAGACATAATTATGCAAACACTTGGAGTTAACTGGATGTAACGATTCACTCTGTAAAGCTGCTCTGAGACAACGGAAATTGTTTAAAAGTGCTATACAAATAAATAGAATAGAACAGAATAGAATTGAATAAAGTGGAATTGAACAGAATAGAATCAAATATAATCAAACGGAATTCTGTAAAGTTGTTTTGAGACAATGGGAATTGTTCAAAGTGCTATACAAACAAATCGAATATAAGTGAATGGGATATAAAAGGATTGAACAGAATCCAATAGAAATCGAACGAATAGAATATAATAGAATTGAACAGAACAGAATTGAATAAAGTGGAATTGAACAGAATAGAATCAAATATAATCGAACGGAATATAATACAATAGTACTGAATAGAGTGGAATTGAACAGAATTGAATAGAATCATTCTGTCAAGCTGTTTTGAGACAATGGGAATTGTTCAAAGTGCTATACAAACAAATCAAACAGAATTGAATGGGATATAATCGAATAGAACAGAACAGAATAGTAGAAGCACACATGAGTGTGATGGTCAGGTGTCCTCTTGGTGAATACAGTATATTTGCACTACATATTTAGTCTTTCAGCTCCATCCTACAGCCTGTTTTGATCCTGTTCGTTTAGTCTTTTAGTTTTAGTGTCAAGACTAAAATTGTCTTGATGACAGAAGTCACTGTATGTCACTGTATGTCGTGCAAACAAGAGATTTAGCATATGCAAGGATGCTAAATGGTGTCATACAGATTTAACCAAGAAAAACCATGCAGCATCCATTAAAAACATAAAAACACTTTGATCTCTGAGTGTTTTATTAGGTGTGTAACATTAAACCAGATCTAACTCCATATGTACAGCTCAAATCTTTCTTATTTACAGCCTTAACTTCACCTCTTGTGCTTTACTCAATGTCGTTAGTTAGAGGTTTAACATTTATTACCTTGTTCTCCTGCCATCTTTCTGCCCCGGGTATCTGATGCAACAATAAACGTGTCCGGAAAATACTCTCGTGCCGCCAAGGCAGCTTCACTTCACTTCCCACCCGTATTAGGAAGAAGCCACGCCCCCTGCGCTTGTTGAGCACGGATTGGGTAGTGTAGTTATGTGGTTAAGAATTATTGGTTAATCCCAGGTAAGAAGGCGGGACTTACAGAATGCAGGTGGGAAAGAAATATCGCGAGAAGGAGCAACAGATAAACAAACACGTCCGGTTAGTGATTTTAAACAATGAAATATGGCGGAGATTGTGTTACATGAGTTGTAGATCAGATTTTTGTAAAATTGCTTCCGGGTAAGGGGGTTGATTGTCTTTCAAAATAAAGGCATTTCTAAAAAAAAATATATATATAAAGTTGTTAAAATAAATAGTTTATAAGGTTTGTTTCATAAAAGTCATTATGTTGTGATTCGAAAAGCTTGTGGGTGGCTTTCAAAAACCCTAACTGAGGTGAAAATGGGCAAGAATCAGAAAAAGAATCAGAATCAAGTTTGTGTTGGTGCAATAATAATAATATTTAATAATAAAAAATAATAATAATAATAATAACAATATTAATAAAAAGAATACTACTACTACTACTACTACTACTATTACTACTACTACTAATAATAATAATAATAATAATAATAATAATAATAATAATAGTAATAATAATAATAATAATAATAATAATAATAATAATAATAATAGTATTTGAATAAAACAATTCTAATTCATTTATCAGAACACAATTTACAATTTTCATATTCATTCATTATCATGTTTGTGATTCATTCCCAGTAACTGTTTTAATAAGGGTTATGGTGGTGTAAGTTACTTCTTTGTTTACATTTTGTCAAATAAAACCAGAAGTCGATCAGACAAAAAGGCAGTGTGAGTAGGTTAGCGCATCAACATGCATGATTATTATGTCTCAATATTTTTAAGTGTCCATTCAAAACATTCTTTATTTCTAACTTTGTATGTGGCATAAGGAAGGAAGACTGCAGGCTCTTTAGGCCCTAATGCAGGAATCTCTGTGCTTTAACCCAATCTAATGGCACTGTGAGATCTGGATCACATCTTTACGCTCTTACTAAGCCTGTACTGTGTCAATTTATTATAATGCGAATTGATGTCATTGGATCAACGTCCATGATGTGTGTAGTCACTAGGTGGCACTAGAGGGCAAATGCATTGACATTCATTTACAATGAATCGAGCCTTGCAGGACGTGCGAGTTGTCTGGTATTGTTTGTATATATGCATGACTAAAGGTCATGTTGCTCACCAGGCCTTGAGGTGTTACACAAACTTGCTATGGAGAAGATTAATTACAAACTTGTTGTGTTTTCGTCTTCCTCATGAGAATCAGGCCTTCTATATGCGCTCATGCTCTCATTTATCACTTACTAAAAAGTACCATCGCTTACTTTAATCCTCAGGGTCATATTTTTGGTTTCTTCTCTAACCACTGCATCTTGTTCATCATGGATTTCCTGTATCTGTGTGTTAATCTCAGCTCAGGTTTACATTGACACTGTTGTAACTTTTAATTTCCATGTTTTGACTTTCACACACTGTTGTTAGTTGCAGCTTTTTAAATGGCATCTGATTACGATGCAGTGTTCACAATGATATTAGAGCTCATTTGTATTTTTTTCTGCTTTAATCATTAATTACTTATTAAATACAGTAATAGAAAATAATGATAAAGCCGTGTTTTATCTAAATGTGTTAATTCACAAATCATACTTCATTTAATCATATACCTGATAGCATTTTCCACCATAATTACCATTATGCCTTTGCCATTCTGATTATCCTAGGCCAATGGTGACACTTGTGGAAATTAAAAATGTCTGTGCTGTGAATGATGCCTGTCCTACTGTTGTATATGTCCCGACACATCAGGCCTCCATGTATGATCCACGTGCCTCATTCATACTTATACGTCATATATCCTTTGTACTACGTGTTAAATCCTTTCTATTATATTTGCACTAGGTATGCTAATTTTCCTCATGAGGAATAGAGTCATCTCAGGCATCTACTTTTTTTTCCACAGTGCATCACACACTGGCATCAATTTCAGGTGACATAGTTCAATGTTTTGACTGTTCAGCTTTAACTGATCTTCCTGGTATTGGGAGCAGGTAAGAAGAATCTCAGCCAGGGGCAATATTTAGGTATGACACCAGGCTTGTGACATTTATAGAGCAGGATGAAAAACCTACCTCCCTTATTGTCTGATATGGTCTAATCTTGGCGTGCTACTGCTGTGGCTAGTCCGTACAGTCTGTGTGCTACGACAGTGACCAGGTGCTGACAGGCCGGTACATCAGAGAAAAGGGAAGGTATGAGGTGACACCAGGGAAGTGCATGGAAAAGGAGATTGATGCACAACATTGTTTGTCATGATCCCCAGGCACGTGTGTTATTGGGCAAGAGTGTATGATGAACTGCTGTATAGGAAAGGGCAAAGAAACATCTGTTTTCTAAGAAGCATTTACATCTTCATGCATATTAAACTTAATATCATTTTGTTCTTTTATTAGCCATTTAATCTCAATGTGTTACATTTGAACTTGAATAGTAAATAAAAATAGATCAGCCTAGCTAAAATAAAAATTAAATTCTATACATAAACTCTGGTAAATATTGTGTAGCTTTGCTTTGTGTGTGTAGGGGTGGGTGGGTGTATGTATATATTATGTACTCATGATGTAGCACTACAATCCTTACAGGACCTGTGAATAATGCTGATTTCACACCCTATTTAATACAAATCCCTTATTATCTGCAGGTTGATTAGCAGAAACCTTCATAAAATGTGTGTATCCACATTAAAAAAAAATGTGTTCCACATACACTTAGATATAACTTATTAAATGTTAACCACAGGCAATTTTTTTGTATAGCTATGCTGGGTTTCATAAATGCTGTTCACTTTTATTTGACAGTAAGTAAATTCGTCTAAAAGATTTTGTTGGAGCTGTTGAACGACAATTGGAAAATTGGTACCACTGTACACTCTCAGAAAAAAAAAAAACACGACTACACTGATACTCTTTAAGAGTAGTTTTTTTTTTTTATCATAAGTTCGCTATCTTAGACCTAAAATCATAAATGTAGTATACTTAGTTTCATATGTAAAGGTTTAAAAGTGAGAGACGTATGCTAACCCTACAAAAGATGTACAAGGTGTTTCATAGTGTCAAGAACTAAATTTAAGCCCAGTTTGCTCCTGCAGTTGTTCTCTCTGCTCCCTTCACTCATCCCTTACCCTTCGTCTAACCTCAGCCTCTCTGCTCCTGTCAGCTAGAGGAGGTGTAGGAAGAGAAGCCAAAAATATTGTGGGCTTCATGGCAGTGGATGGACAGAGGGGGGTGGTTGGTTGGGCTTTTGATTAGAGGTATGTGCTCATTATCTCACTGTTGAGGAGAGAAAGACAGGAGGAAAGGGCTGGGTTTAGATTGTAGGTCACAGTGAAGGAGGGGTGTGTGTGATGGTGGGACTAATAAAAAGAGAAAGAGGAGTGTGACATCCACAAAGCCTGTTTGTCTGAACCCGTAAGGGACACTCAACCAGGAAAGCAGGATGCCTGAACCGACTAAAAAAACAGGTAATAGCATTTAGTTTTTAACTCTTGGTTCATAAAGCTCTAAAAAAAACTTTCAGCACAAACCTTCTTGTAGGAGTGTGTTTATGAAAAGATTCCCAGTTCCAGCTCCCACTGGGTTTTATATTCTGGACATATCATAAGGCATTTATTTTTCACTGTGAAACTTTTTCCTGGTTAATTTTCCATAGTGTTACATTTTAAATGATTTGAATTATAAAACAGAAACAGGCCTAGTTTAGACTCAAGGCAACTGAATGAAATAAAAATAAATTGAAAAAGTTGTAAAACAGTATACACCCACAGGATGGCCTGATTGCTTGAGCAACAAAATATCATTGAAACTGGCCACAAAGAAACGGGACTATAAGTCCTGTAATGCCCTGTGTGATTAAATACTCAGCTTTCCCAACTTTAAAGACAAGCATGGAAGATATCTGTCTTTAGTTTGTCACTGCCTCATCCTTAAATGGTGTTCATCATATGGGTGATGTCTAACAAATGAATAAATTCATGTTTAATATTACATGCAGTGGATAAACTGCACCTGTAACAAGACTTTTCTTACATTCTAATTTTGAAAAAGACAGACCTCAACTGAACCATGTTTGACAATTATTTGCCCATACTCACTTCTAAATACATCAGCTAAGACTCTTTATACTGCTGGCTATTTCATGCATCTTGTATCTGGATTATGTCTTGATAAGATTTAACGCACATGTCGACTGTATTAATGTAATAAGTAGCTCATTACATTTTAACACCAGGGTTTTTTGTTTGTTTATTTTTTGCTAAGTTAAAAGCAAAAAAAATTTATGAGACAATTTCAGCCTTAACTTGCGAAACAGAACTAAAAACTGGCATTGAAATATAAGCCGTTTGGGAGCAGAAAGTGTCGACTCTTATCGGTGAGCCAAGCTGACTTATTTGACTACCTAAAAAGAGCTGAAATTCTTATTTAGATGTCTTTGAATATAGATAATAGCTTAATTTATATCAGATTTTAACCTGACAATTTCTTTTAAAAAGAACAGGTCAAGTACACCTACACAGTATTTTGTTTTAAATAACGATGTTATTCACCTGTACTTCTATACATATGATCTGTTGCCGCTATTTTTAATTCCCATTATTTCCAAGGTTTCCACCAAAGCACACCAGATGTATCAGGAGGTAATATAAATCCAACATGCTACAACTGGGGCTAAGGACATGTGCACGCACAGAGGATGTGTTTATGGAGAAATGAATGCTTTTCTTTGATAATACACCAGGGTGACTGATTCTGTCCAAAGTTTCAAATTTCAGCAATGTCAAAAGTTTCAGGAAAAATAGTTAATTAACAATAAAACCAATGAATGTTTTACAGAGTAAACAAAGCAGTAAATTTGATTTTATAATATAGGGACATATTGTTAGTATTTAACTGTGATACATAAACACCAAATATACAACGGTATAAAAAATACACCTTGTCAAGCAAAAATATCTAGAATATTGCCAAACGTAGCTGATGTTCCTCATGAGATTAATACATAGCAAATGTAGGATACCTAATTCCATTTCTATATATGTGTATAAATTCCAAGAAATCCCCTTATTCTATTAAAATTAAAACGCATAAAATAATCCAAACGATCTACCAACAGCAAAAGTCTAGTTTAGATTGAAATGAGTAAGAATATTGTATATTTATATATTGTGAAAATTTTAAAACATTTTATCTATAACATCTATAAGGTATATTTTCTTTATGTTCAATTTTCATCAGAATTGACGCTAACATGATATGTATGTAGATGTATGTAGATGTATGTAGGTGAAATTGTATCAATCATGTGCTGGCTTAAGTGTGACACATTATACTTTTACTATGGTTCGGTTTTAGTCTGCAGTAAAATAAACGCTTTAAGCCAGTTGCTATGTGACCATGACTTTGAGATGCAAACCTTGTGTTTCAAATGGTGTTGGGTGACACGATACAGCAGGAAAAGCTGTGCCAAATAATAATCTTAGTGAGCCAAACACACACGCACTCACACACACACACACACACACACACACACACACACACACACACACACACACACACACACATTTCTAAACGCTGAGAGAATACATCCTAGTTTAACATGTGCCAGTTCAACCAATTTAACAAGTGCAACATTTGCAGCACACCAGTGATCCACATTTATTGTGGTGTACCAAAGACGGCAATAATATAGCTTCACACCCATCATCACTGAAAACCACACTACATATCACTGACAAGCATGCAACACCCTAATACTTATCAAAGTCCAATTTATGAGATATTACTTATGAGATATTAGGTGGCTTTGAGTGTTAAGACCCACAGTATTCAAACTATCTTACGATGGACCTTTCAGTGATTTCGAACTAAGCTCTTTTTATTAGTCATAATATTATGTGATTTAATGACAAATCTCCTGTCTTAGTCCCTTTTCCGATGTTTTTTTAAACTGCTTTTACAATCTAAAGTCATCACGGTCCTCTATTTTGTCATTCTACCTTCCTTTCTGCTCTGTCTTGTCAGGTCTGACTCAAAGTAGTCATTCAAAATAAAACAGCTGCAATTATTCAATTCTTTTTCAGTCATCTACAATGAAATCCAGTTTATTGCATTGGATATGTGAAAACTGAGCTGTTTGAAGTGCACAGATGTATCTCACATCCATCATCAAATGTTGTGTGGAATGGGTTGGCTGCTTGTCTGTCCTCACTATAGCCCGGGCGGCCTTCCTGACCATGTCACAAACCTCTGCCCCATATTTCTTAGCCCCCTAGGATCCAGCCTGCAGTCACTAGAGAATGTTTCACTTTTGTTATGCTTTGTTAGCCGTAACACATTTTACATTTACGGCATTTAGCAGACACCCTTATTTCAATTTACAAAACTGAGCAACTGAGGGTTAAGGGCCTTACTCAGGGGCCCAGCAATGGCAGCTTAGTGGACCTGGAATTCCTTCCAACCTTTATTCCAACGCCTTAACCACTAGGCTACCAAATCCCGCAATGTTTTTACTGATCATTTACTGTTTACTGATATTACTTTTCCTTTACCTTCTCTAATTGTGTCAGACAGTCTGTGGAAGGGGAACAAAAATAAAATGCGGATGCCACCGGTTACTAAACAGCCGAGGTGATGCCGGAAAGCACAATGCCATTCTTCCAATGCTTGCAGGACACCTGAAATAGAGTCCGGCTAATCCCTCTCACAGCTCAGTGCATTTCAGTGCTTAAAGTGCATTTATTCATGGTGAACATATGCTTTCTATATTTGAACAGACCTGCATATGGCACAATATAGGGAACTTCGGGCTGTTTTAGTGACAGGAATCACTGATTCTACACTGATCCATTAAACATTCTGTTAAACCTTAAGGAAAACATTCATATGAATGTAAGCTACATAATATACATAAATACTATGTAAGCTTTTATTCTTAAAAAATCTATTTACTTGTATTTAACCATTTCCACAACATAAAAACCCTTATGTAGCTCAAATAGGGGATAATAGTGTTCTAGATAAAGTAACTGAATAACTGCTCCGTTAGCAAACAAGCTAATTTTGTTTTCCGGGTTCAGTCTCTAAAACGCCACACACACACACACACACACACACACACACACACACACACACACACACACACACACACACACACACACACACACACACACACACACACACACACACACACACACACACACACACACACACACACACACACACACACACACACGTTATCTTATGTGATTGGGTAACATTGATAATCATTCAAGGATTACCCGGCATGCTTTGCGCTAAGTAGACCAGGCAGGTTTAAATAGTAAAAAAAATCTTGTTTTAGTTAAAATAACGATTATATTAGTACTAGATATAAATATAACATAACGTGACTGATAAATAATGTCCTTCCGTGTAAGTGCGTAGAAGATATACCGTTGGTGTGTAATATATATGTTTTATAGGGGTCTTAGACGTTAAGCTGTTAACAGGTAGCGCTCATGTTTCTCTTCATCTCGTATAAATCTTTCGCCTTTTACTAAAGATTTCCGTGGGGAGGAACATTATGAGTTTTATCGAATTTTTTGTTGCCCTGTTTAACGACGGGGCTCCAAATGTGGTGTAAAAGAAAGAACTATAATAAAACACACAACACTTTATACGCATGAACATTAATATAGCAGTAAAATGACGTTAAACTGAACTCGAGGTGTTTTCCAGGGATCTCTGCTATAATATGTAAATTTGGCTGGTTCTCATTGGACGTCTCGAAAGCAAACTGTTAAAACTGCGAATTTATCTAATTTATGCGGGTTGAATGAATCAGCGCATACATTCATGGTGAGACAAAAATAATCTAGAAGATATTACTGAACATTAATGTGTTAATGAACGTCATAGTGTTTTATTTCGGCATAATCAGACATACCGTGAGTGTGTAACATATCTCTGTGATCAGCGTCGTGGCCTGCGCGCATGCGCATTTACTTCACTTATGTTTCTCTTCATATCGAATAAATACATACACACACGCACATACACACACTCATACATACATTCATACATATACATACACACATACACTCATACACACACTCATATATACATTCATACATATACATACACTCATATATACATACATACACACACACACACACATACTGTACATACATACACACATACACACACTCCTACACACATACACTCATACACACATACACTCATACACACACTCATATATACATACATACATACATACACACACACACTGTACACATACACACACTCCTACACACATACACTCATACACACACTCATATATACATACATACATACATACATACACACACACACTGTACACACACACACATACACACACTCCTACTCTCATACACACACTCATACAGGCAATCACCCTGATCAACAACTCACCATAATTATATTCACTGCTTCTAATCATAAGTACTGCATTATCAGGACTGTCATCAAATCATCTGTAAATTACACAAAACTGCTGCTGTATATTGCACAAAAAGCAGAATACTGCACAATATTGTTATTTGCACTCCCACACTTTATGTACATTACTGATTGTTCATATTCCATATTCATATTTTATATATTTTATTCATTCTATATCCATATTTTATACTCATTCTGTCTATATTGTATCTCATCGTCTGCATTGTTTTCTTGTATAGTTTGTATAGTATAGTGTTATTTATGTCTGTAACTTTGAGAGTCACAAACTGCTGGAACCAAATTCCTTGTGTGTGTCAACACACTTGGCCAATAAATCTGATTCTGATTCTGATTCCGATACATATATACATACATACACACATACATACGTCTTCTTTTTTCAATGATCAAATTTCCTTAATTAGTGGGTCATTATGAACTTTCAGCATTTTTGAAGGATATTTTGAAGGATAATGGATGGCCTGCTGGTGCTCAAGCAATGATCTGATAATCCCTTGTCCAGGGATACTTGTTGATTATATACATCTTTTCTCATTTGGCATTGTATAGAGAAGATAATAGTAATAAAATTAAAACCTGTCCCATTAGCCATAGTCTATGAACAGCAGTGAACCTTTGTATGTCTTTCCCTTCATCGTTCTTGTCCTCCTCAGTATCTGCCTTCACCAAGAAACCAAAAAGTCAGAGTGTTGAGGTTGGGGCCAAGGTGGTATTTGAAGCACAGTCTGAGAAGGAAGACACCAAAGTAAGATGGCAACGAGATACCAAAGATATCACAGGAAGTGATAAATACACAATATCTGCTCAAGGCAACAAGCACTCACTCACCATAAGCAATGCTGGACCTGAAGACGCAGGAGGATATGCAGTTATAGCCGGAGGCTCAAAAGTCAAATTTGAGCTTAAGATCAAAGAAGCAGAGGGTGGGTCACCCAAGGTTTTTGGTACTTGTGCTCACGTTTGTATCCTGACCACACTTCAGCACTATTATGCACAGTTTGTTCGTGCCAGCTCTTTTGACGTTGGATAATCACACAGCACCTTTTTCAGATCCTTATGCACTGCCACTTTGTGAGATTCCACTTAACTGACAAACGTGAATCAGTCTTCTGTGTTCATACTAGATCATGTTAATATTTGATCCACTTCCAGCATGATTCTGACCCACTTTCATACACACAACAACTCTTTGGCCAGAACTCTTTTTTTAAATACTGATCCCTTCTGCCCTTCCCTTAGCTGAGCTATTAATAATAGGCATGTCCACAGCAGCTCAGTCCAAACCTTGATGACCTTTGGCTTTGGAGATTGCTTCCCTGAGAGGCTCTTGACAGCAAGAAGCGAGGGCTTTCATGGAACAACTGATAGTCATTGAGTGCAAAACACAGAAGAGATATTTGGGGAATAAATACTTAGAAGCCTGGCTTTATTTAACAGTCATATCACGTATAGCTATCAATCCATTTGAAGCTATGTCAAGGTTATTGTAGATAGTCAGAACTTCTGAGAATGTATAAAACTCTGTGTTCTGCGTTTGCATTGAAAAGTTGTGCAGCAGTTAATTTTTTTTACTCCTGTTTATTTTGATTTAATTACTTTTACATATTTTAGTCCAAAACACTTCAGAGTAGCAATTAATGACTGAGTTTAGAGCATTTTATGATATTTTTATAATGTTCCCCAGCCAAAGCACCAGCGAAGGCAGCAGTAGAGACGCCAACTGAAGCAGTGCCCCCTGCTGATGCGCCATCAGAGCCCTCAGCAGATGGTCCACCAGTGGCCCCTGCTCCCGCTGAACCTCCTGCCATAACTTCAGTGTCCAGCGATCATGCCCCAGACCCTCATGATGGACTTCATGAGGGTAAATCAAGTTTAACTTTTAACAAAATAACAGAGTATTACTCCATTGTTTTTGTTGTTTGTATACATCTTCTTATAGTACTAATACAATTAGAGTTTTCTCACACCCTTTTCTCTTTCAGAAAACCAGCATCCTGACACGAGGCAGGACCTCACCGGACTCTTTTCAGAAAAACCTCAGAGTGGGGAGGTGACTGTGGGTGAGTGAGGACCACATTCAGACATAGAATAACCAGGTTTTAGACAGCACATGCAAACGTACTGTATATAGTATGGATTTTCTAGCTGTGCCACACCTCACAAGATACAAATATCTAGATACATGTGTCAAGATACATACACAGATAATCTGACAAGCATTTTAAATGTATCTTTACATATGATTTTTCCTGCTGGTGACCAAGCATATACTGTAACAGGCCTTTATCTCTGCCCTAACAAGACTGGAAATCCAAGAGAGCAAAATTGACTCTACTTTCTGGCATCACATGTCTAGGAGGAAGTATGTGAAGCCTGGGAGGGACAGGGATGTGACAGGAATTAATCGTAGCTATTTTTAAGTCATGAGAGAGTGATATAGGGGAGGGTATAAATACAAAAAGTTCTCTTTCCACCCTTCTACAGGTGAGAACATCACCTTTGTGGCGAAAGTGTGTGCAGAGTCCCTGCTGAAGAAGCCCACAGTCACATGGTTCAAAGGAAAATGGATGGACTTGGCCAGCAAGTCAGGAAAACACCTGCAGCTGAAAGAGCACTATGACCGCAACACCAAGGTGCGTAGTGACCTTTGTTATGAGGCAGGACTATGTTTCCTAATACTTATTTTAGTTTCAAGTTTATTTTATTTCTAGAGCACATTTTACACAACCGGAGTTGACCAAAGTGTTGTACATCCAGACAAGTGAAACAATGACAAAGGAATAGACAACATACACACACACACACACACACACACACACACACACACTTCTAAACTGTGTTATTTTAAGTGCAAATCTGCAGAACAATTAAGTGCAAATGTCTAAATAAATTGTACCTGATGTCAAGAATTATGTATTGCATTTGCAGAATTATGCTATGCAAACGTTTGCATTTGATTGTAAATATTGGTATCTTGCAGAAACGGCAGTATTGTAACTCACGTAGGTGCTGATAGCTGTCATTGTGGTTAGAATAAATAAAACTTGAAATTTTTTTTTAAACTAGGTAAAATGTTTTGATTATTGTACACATAAAAAGGAGCATGTATTGGATTATGTAACTAAACTGTAAACTCTCTCACTGTCATTTCACAGATGTATACCTTTGAGATGCACATCATTGCAGCCAAAGCTAATTTTGCAGGAGGATATCGATGTGAAGTGTCATCCAGAGACAAGTTTGACAGCTGTAATTTTGAGTTGTCTGTGCATGGTGAGCATCAGTACAGCAGTGTTCTAGCAGAGAAATAAATCTACAGTACATAGAACCATCTGGGGGATTTGGGGACCTTTTGGGAAGAAATATCTCATTGCATTGGAGGAAAGAATGAACATTTTCTAACACTGGCTTAGCTGTGAATAACTGATGGTTTGTGAGCGGCATATCAACACACATATTCACAGATTCGAGACTTGGTGAATGAAATGATTAAATGAACTGAGCAAAATGTGCTCTGAGGATGTCTGCCGCTGTTATTGTCATCTCTTCAGCAATACAGAAGCAATGAAAAGAACCTGAGAGTAACTTAAATCTAGTGTGTTGAGTCAGTGTGACAGCTGAAAGTCTGGAGATATTTGAGAGTTAGCTAGTAGAAGATGCTCATACTGTAGGTCAGGGAAATTAACATCCAGAAAACAAAGTGTTCCTAACTCTAGTCTGTAACTGATTGTTATTTCGTTAATTTCCTTACAGAGGTTCAAACAGTGGAAGGGTTTGATATTCGTGCTGCATTCAGACGCACGTGAGTGATCCTTTTTTTTTAACTTGGCTTTGTGAGTTGATAGGTGATTGATGTTAAATAATTAGTGCTATTTGGGTTTATGTAAAATATTATATCAAAGAGGAAAAACATGTTTAATCATCTCATTACTTGGACATACTAATCACTCAGGAGCATAACTCCAGGCGGTAAGAAGAGGATGTCAACAACGGGCAGGTAGCTAATGGGGTTTGCTGCAATGGCAAAGGGCATATTCATGCACTTAAAGCTCATGGGAAAATTAGCTTGATTTCTCACCAAAAGGAGGGTGTTTTGGTTTTTCATATCCATCTCCTTTGACTTCTTCTCTCAATCCCTTTCGTGTCTTCACTTTTATCTCTCTGTCTGAGAACATTTAAAGAGTGTCGACTCATATAACTGAAGTATGTTCCTTTGTGAGTCACCCTCTGAGAAACCCTTGAACCCACCTCTCATTTCTCACATCTCTCTCTCTCACAAACATTCTCTGTCTCACTTTTCATCTTTACATCTCAGGAAGACAGATATCCAGCCCTCCTTTTTGGCAAAAAATTAGCTTTAGATGGTTAAATGAATATGGCTCCCATGTCCACTGATCCTTTACAAGTGCAGTTCCAGTGACTGAGAGACTGACTCGTGTAAAATATTGCAAATCCAGTTGGACAGATCAACATAAAACAGCAAAGATGCCAAATGCGTGTAATACAATGCTCCTGAGATTCGATAATGCTAGCTCTGAAATGATATCATTAACACTTCTCACTTCCTGTGGAAGGATCTCTTCACTGTGACTGAAACGTTGTAAAAAATCATTGGTGTCATTTGCACAAATGAATTTTCCTTAGCATGTCATTTCCCCTTTCGTCTTCCAGCGTGATATCGGAGTGGTCATCAGCCTTCTTATTGTGCTTACACACATAAACATGGGCTATACTCAAAAAGTGAGAAGTGGTAGCTTGGTGGTTAAGGTCTTTGGCTGATGATCAGAAGGTTGTGAGTTTGAATCCCTGGACCACCAAGCTGCAACTGCTGTGCCCTTGAGCAAGGTCCGTAACCCTTATTTGTATAAATATAAGTGCTCTGGATAAGGGTGACTGCTTAATGGCAAAAAAAAAAAAATTTAAGCAGAGATTAGTGCTAGATTAGTGTTTTTTTTTTATAACAGCCATAATAAGGCTTTTGATGAATTTGAGAGTTGTCTGATCAGCTTCTGGGTTTGACATAACTTTGCTTCTACATCAAGGTCTAAGCTTTGATGTTTTCAAAGCAAGAAATGGATTTGCTCTCTTCTAGACGTGAATAATCACTTTATTTGGTTCACAAGGACAGACTAATTACGTTTCACTGATTTAAGTATAATATGTATATCCATATTATGCATTTAGCATGTTTCACATCGCGTGTATGTATCCAACACAGATTTCTACACTAACAGTGATCAAACTGCTGTAGTAATTTAAATGTCAGTAATAGTGTGTTAATGCTCACTGTATGTTTGTGGCTGATTTCCTGATGCAGTAGCATAGATTCTGGTGATGCAGGAGAGCTGGACTTCAGCGGTTTGCTCAAAAAGAGGTGAGTCTCTAAATATCAAGTAAACACTGCTAAGTGTTTGAATTGCACCATTGCACCAATTCAAAATGCAAAAGACAGATCAAGTATACTACAAAGATTTAACTTTCAGAGTACAGTACAGTAGGTGACAAATGATTAGATTCATTTTTAAATGCACTACATATTAAACGATTTTGATATATCAGCCATATTTATATTTTGTCTTCGTTCAATTATTTGTTCAGTTTTTATGTAGACAAGTTTTAAGTCAGTATACATTCTGTTTAGCATGCATTTATTTAAAACCCTGGTAACTTTATTTGGAAAAGTGATATCAGCCACATTTGTAGGAGTTTTCATAAATGTAAACTAAGCTTTGTCTTAGATTTTGGCAAGATTTTGGTCTTTGTCCCCTGGTAGCATTTGTATGATCAGAGATTTTAAAAATAAATAGCATTCCTTAAATGGGATTAAAGTCTACATAAAGTCATAAATGTTAGAATGTACTTTTATTATAACGTGATATGTACCTACACCAGAGCGCTGTTGGATTCTGATTGGTCAGAAGGATTTGGTTAAAGTTTTCTAACAGCAACTCTGATTGTAGTTCGGGCTACAAAAATAAATAAAGACATAAATAAATCCCAGGTTATGGTTTTTATAGTAACAACTTATACAGGGAGCTGTTTGGTGGACTCTCCACTTATAGAGTCTTTAAGAACAAATGAAGCTGTTGATTCGGTGGTTTTCTTTGAGGCATATTTGAAAGGAGTCTCCTGTGTTAGCACTAGAGGTAAATTCTTTATAACAGAAGGCAGTGTGATTTCTTATTATTACTATCAGGATAGCGATTCCTGTTTTATAGACATTCCTGCATATTAAACAGCTGGGACCAGTAGATCTGCATCACACCATCTGGTGTTTGATTGTTTTTATATGACGGCAAAAGCCGTGATGTTTATTTTCCTCACTTAACAGCATGTCTTATCTAGTTTAAGTCCTTACTCGTCAGACATTTTTGTAAGGGACACATATTTTCTATTTTTATGCATGAATCTGCTGATCTTTTATACTTACAACCATCTTATATTGTTCCTGTCTATCACCATGCTGTCGCCTGATGAGTCATGGTCAATTTTAATGATCTCAGTTTATGTACAGTACTGTAATGAATGAATGAATGCATGTGAATTGACTATATGTGCTGCAGTAATGGATATTTCTGTACACATATTTGGTAATTCTTTTGTTGTTTGTACTCTTTTCTCTCCTCTTGTGTGTGATCTTCGAATGTAGAGAGTAAGTGACTGAATAGACACTGGTTTGCTATACGCATGACGAGTGCTGATGCTAGCATCACGCTTGCATAATTTAGCAACCGTAGCAATTCCGTAACTTTCCTTGCAATTAGCATAACATTTACAATTCTCAGTCCAGTCCAGTTTAGTGATTAGGGCACAAGATTAGAGCAGAAATTACACACACAGCTCATTTAAATAGAATCACTTTTCATCAATATGTTGTTCAGTTTTGGATCAGATATCATTACTGGTAGGGATTGGTTTAGTTTAATCACACATACAAATGCACCTAAACTCAAACAGTTAATGTGCATGTAGAAATATATGGATTGATCTTACAGACTATTTGAAGAGCACAATTGTTTCCCACAAAGTATAACATAACACACAGGCTAATATTTTCACGTCTACAATATTTTTTTCTGAAAGTATCTACTGCCGTATACTGAAATTTGAATTTATTATAGCAATATGAGTCCAGTGGTTTCCCAAATGTTTCTAGCCAAACACATTTTTATAAGGTTTTTTATTTAGATTAGATTAGATGTGCTGTAGATGTGCTCCGCATTATCAGTGGGCTGTTGAATTGTGTGCGCTAACCTGCTCTGATTTGTCTTGTCATGTCTTGAGTTCTGCTTCTGACTAAGTGCAGCAGTTTATTAAAAAGTGGCCAAAGGTTAGAACTGAATTATAACTGTACATATTTAATATGCGTTTTTCTTCTCCTCCCGCTTTCCACCATCTGCTTTTGATTATGCGCTAATGATGATGGTTCTAACAGTAGTGCTGACAGCACTGGCCATGTCTCCAGCTTTGAGCTAAACATTGTTCAGGTTCAATTAAAATGAACTCTAAGGCTCCAGAATTCATAAATGCAAACGTGTTGATTCTCAGCTGTTTGAATGAGCCCTGAATAACAGACAGTTCCTTTTTGCTGTCTGACTGTCAGCATGGTTCAGGTGAGCAACGAGCCCGATGTGGATGTGTGGGAAATCCTGAGCAAGGCTCCACACACTGAGTACGAGAAGATCGCCTTCCAGTACGGCATTACAGACCTAAGGGGCATGCTGAAGAGGTTGAAGAAGATGAAAAAGGAAGAGAAGAAGAGCGCAGGTTTGTTTAGATCTTGATCTCTTCTAAAAAAGATCAGTTTTCTCAAACAGGAACATCAGGAAATCAGGCCAGTACCTTAACAGTAGCTTCACTGAATTATTTAAAGAAGTAGTTTGTAAGTTGAAAGCCTTCTGCTGTCTTTGAAGCAAACCGCTGCTACAGTACAAAGAAGTCTTTACCCCTAACTGAACACCGTGTCCTTGTTTATACATTTGAGTTGCCTTTTAAGGAAAAGGGGCAGGGTTGAGACTGCATCTCACCTCTGGCTGAATGTTAAGGCAATTTCTGGGCCAGAAAAAAAAAAAGTAAAACTTGAAAACTAAAGAAACTTGTGCAATCTAGTTTATAGCAATGCCGGACATTCCCAGATACATTTGAAAATCCATCAGTCTAAAAATCATTAAACATTTTAAATGACACCTTTAACAATTTTATAAAATTATGAACCTCATTGTATGTATTAAAGTACAGTGAATGGGACATTGAACTTTTTTTTTTGGTGTACGTTTTACATAAAGTTTTACATTTACCTCCGGTCATGTTTCATACTTACTGTTGTCTAGCATTCATCATTCTTTGAACACAATTCTGATAAAAGGTAAAAGGTAAAATCGAGTGAATAATGAATTGATGTATGTAGATTGATTATGAGTGTTACAGTAATTTATACTTCTACACATATTTGGACTGCAATTTATAAACAAAATTCATTTCTGTTGTTTTTTCCATTGTTGTTTTCTCTCCTCTTGCTCTCCTCATTCTTCAAATGTAGATAGTAAGTGACTGAACATACGCACATCTGGTTTGCTTTCCACGTGTGCTAATGTTAGCATCACGCTTGTATAGCTTGTTGTTCTATGCTACTATTGCAACTAGCCTAACTATTCACAATCCAGTCCAGACCAGTGTTTAGCATTCTTCCTGCAATATAAACTATAAATATAGTCTTTCACTTTCAATGTCTCAAAAAGCAAGACTCAGCTTTCACTCTTGCACCCTAACAGATCTTTCAGAACTTTAACAGATCATGTACAAGCCTACAAAAGAAGTTTAATCATTTCTAGAAAGATTGAAATCTTTCTGTTATACACAAAGACCATAGTAGAACATTTTGCAGAATAAACCTGTCTTTCACAGCATTCCTCAAAAAGCTGGACCCAGCCTACCAGGTTGAAAAGGGACACAAGATTAAGCTGCAAATTGAAGTGGCCAATCCTGATGCGGAGGTGAAATGGCTGAAAAACGGACAGGAGATCCAAAAAACGGGAAGGTACCGAATCAACCATGAATAGAATGGAATAATAGTGTAATATTTAAATTCAGGTTTCAGATTGTTATTCAAAATACATTCAATCAAACATAAACTTGTTCTATAGATGTCTATGAATTGCTATTAAATAAAATTGTTAATAAATGTTCTCTCTATCTCTCTCCTGCTTTTTTTGTAAATGCAATTGTGTGTTCCGGGATGGCTCGACTCCTGTGTGTGGCTTGGACCGAAACCTACAGCAAGTGAGTGTCTCCAGTTGGTCTGGACATGAAAAAGTGCCCAATGTGATGAACTGTTCCAAAGACACTGAGATTTGATAGTGCTAGTATTCTAGAGAAACATGTGACGGCTGCTCTCATTTATACTTGACTTATGATGATGCTGATAATACCAAAAATTTGTCCATTTTTGGGAGTGAAATTTTGTCAAGTTCCTATCATGCCATAATAGTCATGCCATGTTTCGAATTTCCCCTTACGTGTCGTACGACTTTGTCTCCATCTACAAAGAAAAGTAGGAAATAAGTACTTTTTTGCTGTTCCTGTAGGTATATCTTTGAGAGTGTAGGGAATAAACGTTTCCTCACTATCAACAACTGTTCTCTGGCTGATGACGCAGCATACACCTGCATCGTGGGAGATGAAAAAAGCTTCACTGAGCTCTTTGTGAAAGGTATGTGATGATGAGTACTAACGGAAGTGTTATTAACATTTCTAAAGTTTGAGATTCATCTCTCCGTTACTTTCTCAGAGCCGCCTGTTCTGATTGTGCGCAATCTTGAGGATCAGATGGCAATGAAGGGAGACAGAGTAGAATTTGAGTGTGAAGTCTCTGAGGAAGGAGCTTATGTAAAGTGGTAAGATTCTTAACTAATGATAAGACTTATGAATATAAACCCTACTAAACACATCTAAATCAGTAATGTGAATGTGTAGAATGTGAGGAACCCCCCCCCCCCCCCACACACACAAACGGCCAAATACTAGCATGACAATGGGTGATACTGATTAAAGAAGGCTAGTGTCAAGGGACAAGCTATAAGTAAAGAATGATTTCATTGCAGAAGCATGTCTGTTTCGAATAGATTCCTTAGATGTCCAGAAGGTGGCATGCATGTCCTGTGTTGAACAGAGCAGCTGCCAGGCTTTGGCTGACTCAACCTGGTGGTGCAGAAGTGTGTGTCTGTGTGTGTGTGTGTTAGAGAGAGAATGAGTGAGTGAATGAGCCATGGCTTCACCTGATCTGGATCCAAGGCTGTATATCACCCAGCAGCTCTGTAAATGATCAGCCCTCTGAAAAGGTCATGCCAGCCTTTTAGCAGCTCTGCAGTGTCCTTCAACCAAAATGAGAAAGTCACAGTTGGTTCATGGTGACTGCCTTTAATGTGTCACAGAGGATGCATTTCTAGATAGTCTGATAAAATGTTTCTGAGCACTACAGAGTAATATGCATGAAAAAAAAAATCGGATAGTAAATGAAAAATGATCAAGGTCACGTTGATCTTATTACACCCATCATGATACATTTCATTTGACAATATCGTCATCACAAGAACGAATAAATGAAAGCTCAAATAGTTTTAATAGGATGAGGTGTGATGGGGATTTTCTATACACTTCCCAGGATTAGGCATCAGAATGTAACAAGATCAAAATGTCTTGGGCTTTATAGAACTATTTATATCTTATCGTAATGAGTTTGGTTTCATTGAATCCCAATGTACCATTTCATTTTAAGTACAAAACATTGTTAATTGAAGCTCTAGCACCTCTAAACCTTAATAAACATTATAATCATGAAAAGAAAAAAAATAGAAACAATTAGAAAGAGAATAGAGCCAGTTTTGTAACCAATTTTCACATTTTCAGGGAAAAAGATGGAGTTGAGCTTACTCGAGATGAATCCTTTAAGTATCGCTTCAAGAAAGATGGCTGCAAACACTCACTCATCATCAATGATGTCACCAAGGAGGATTGTGGCCACTATCGAGTGAAGACCAATGGAGGGCAATCTCTTGCTGAGCTCATGGTGCAGGGTAGGTGCTTTATTTTAGCCCTGGTGTTTATCATGTGGTTTTTCTCTCTGCTAAATTCTGTACATTCCAGTTCTGCAGGTAAAACTGATTTACAGTAGTGGAAGGAGCTCTTTAAAAGTGGTTAAAGGGGTTAATGTATCATGATTGATAGTTATCTGAAATACTCTGATGTTTTCGACTTTAAAGACAGATTGAAGCCATCTGTCAATCATCGCCTATGCATGACAAGCCATGTGTCAATCAAGGCAGACAGAACTGTAGTCCAAAATAAACCTCCAGAATTCCACTGGGCATTCTTCACTCCATGCTATCTCCTTTAAACTCCACCTCTTTGTGGTCCTGTCACTCAAACATCATCTGTTTGTCAGCCCGGTAAACATGCTTGACAGGCCAATAGCACATGCTTGCAGCGTCCACAATGCACAGATGTCAGCTATTTTCAGACTGCAAGGGCCATATATTTTAACTGAACAGGTGACTGTTTCTTTCCTTCTTCCTCTCCATAACCTAATTCTTACCCTGGTTTATTTCCCAGACAAACTTACTTCGGTAGTTGTCCTTTACTCTTGCATTTACAGTATTAGATTCTCTTTTATTTTGATCTCTAATGACAGTGGAAGTGGAAGAAAATGAAAGCTCAACCCTCAGTGACCTTTGTGCTGTGGTGCTACTGGAAACTCCGGAGTAGGAACCGAGAAAATTAACTGTCTTAAAATCTCTCATGAATCCATCCGGACACTCAGTTCTTGTTTGGGTTTTTTAAAGCAACTTGATCCACATCTCCTGCCAGTCTTGACCACTTAATCAAACAGAGACGTTGCCAAACATGAGCAGCTGTCCAGCACCACTGAAATTCTGCCAGGCTTCCAGGAGGATCAATGATCCCCAGTAACTCTCCTTTAATTATACCACCTCTAACTGATGAGCTCTGGTTGTAAGTCTGCTACAACAATTCAATTCTACTAGGTGATTATTTCACATTAACCTTATTTCTAATCGTGCAATGAGATTAGAATGTAATTGGACATATTCCGATATAGGAAGTAGCAACAGTCACTCGCTTTCTACTGTTTATTAGACTGCTGCTTTATAATCAATCTTTTTTTAAGTTACTATTTGCAATACAACATACAAATTTAAACAGTTGTATTCTAGAAGGTGTGACAACAAGGGTAGTGTGTCTTTGATTTATTTTATTCTTTAATTTATTCATATCTGACAACACCTATAGTATGTGTAAAAAAATAAAAAAATAAAAATAAAGCCCTTAAATAAAAACTACACATAAAATATAAACTTCCTTAAGAAAAAAACTAATTACAGATTTTATATATTGTCTAGAAATTTTGTGTTGGATAGTTAACTAGAGTATTCCCAGTAAGCCAGTTTGTTTTCAGAGCTTTTAGCCCTCATCAGTTCTCATAGTGGACAATAACAGCCATTAGTCCTTAAAATTTTACTTATCTTAAAAGAAATGCAACAATTTAATGAAGACTTCTGTCTACTACATTTTTTTTCAATTCCACGCTGAAAGTTTTTTCAGTTACTCTGTATAACCAAAACCATTCTTCATTTCGCCTTTAAGTGCCTTTATGTCTGTTCTTTGCCTATTAGAGAAGCAACTGGAGGTGTATCAGAACATTGCTGATCTAACAGTAAAAGCCAAGGAAGAGGCAGTGTTTAAGTGTGAGGTGTCTGATGAGAACGTCAGAGGAACCTGGTACAAAAATGGAGTGGAGGTGAAGTCTGACGCTAGAACCCACATCACACACATTGGCCGGTAAGGCTGTGACGGTTAGCTGCATTCGAAAAATTGTAGAGGTTTCACTTCTTATTCTTCGATTTCAATTACTGTGATCTTTAATGTGGTTAGTTCCAGTCCTGGAAAACCATTTGATGAGGTTACATCTCAGAGACATGTGATTTAGTGGAGTTGGAGAATCACTAATATGTGCTTAACAGGTCTGGATTTGAACCTCTCCTGCTGAAATGTAAAAGTTGTCTTATATACTGTCTGTCTCGCCAGAATTCACAAGCTCACTATTGATGATGTGCGTCCGGAAGATGAAGGCGACTACACCTTCATTCCTGAAGGCTATGCATTTAATCTTTCTGCCAAACTGAACTTCCTGGGTACCTAATTTTCAGTTTCCTTTGTCAATGACTACATCATACGTCAGCCTGGTTAACAGTATGACATTTCCATTTATTATATTCATTTATGTTTCCAGAGGTCAAGATCGACTATGTCCCTCGTCAAGGTAAGAATAAAAAGACTACACAGTAGAGAGGCAGTTTTGAACTTCTGCCAGTTAGTAAGTTGGGCACTTATGCTGGGATAAATAGTTTGGCAAATTGCATGGTTTTCCACTTTCAAGAAATGTAGTTGATCATTCAAGACCTATTTGGTGTTCGATGTTAACGTCATTACTTTTGCTCTTGAATCTGTAAGGTTAATGTAGCTATGTAAGGGAAATTTATCTCACCTTTTGTGTTAATGTCTGCTTCAAACCACATACAATTCTTCATCGGTATCAACCAGATTTAGGTCTGCTTTCTAATGTTTGAAGATGCAGTTTTACCCAAAAGCTGGAAGTTATGAAGATACAGTGCATAACAAAATCAATAAACAAAATCAATATCCAGGCCGATAGACTACATTTTGGATTAGTGTAAAATTACATTTTTTAATCCTCAGATTCATTTCACTGCTTTTTGGATTATAGTATAACTAATTCCACCAAGCATGTTGCCTACAATAAAGGCAAAATAATAAATTAGGTAAGATTTCTTTTCTTCTACAACCCCCGCATGCAGATCCTCCCAAGATCCACTTGGACTGTCTTGGCCAAACTGTAGATTCCACTATTTTGGTTGTGGCTGGAAACAAGCTGCGACTGGATGTGCCAATCACTGGAGATCCCGCCCCCACAGTAGTATGGACCAAGTCAGATAAGGTGGGGAGAATACTGTTATTACCATACATCCAAAAACATTTGAATATTGATTGGGTATGGTAGTATGATCATGTATGATCAGTTATATTATAATGCATTTAAAGGTTTTGTATTTTCATCACTTGGCCATTACCGGACGTGGACATTTCAGTGATTTTCTTGAGGTTCTACCACTTTTCAACATTTGTGCAATTGTGCAATTTGTGCACTTTTTCTTTAAATGTGAAAAACATAAGAAAAAATCAGACTTTTCCAATGACATCATGACAAATTACTTTATTTAGGATGTTGCTATTTAAACTATGCTTAAATAGGTTAGCCAAATGTGCCATTGAATTTTTAGCATTGCAGTTGGTAAAAAATATACATTTATTTCTGATGCCCTTAAAATGTATTCACATACAGGATATACTGTAGATTAAGGTGATATGTCTCCATGTGTTTTTATATTATTTTATTAGAAAGTAATGAATATTTGCACAAATAATGCACATCATGTCACTGGCCCAGAAGTCAACTAAATTGGCCATTAACAAGCACCACTGCACTGTAATCCTAAACATTTTCCTTTAACATTGAGGCAGTACTCCCAGCATGAAGGCTTCTGACCTAAGCTCTTAAGCCCACACAGGTAAGTTTTGGGTAGAATTTTCCATGCAGAAAGGTTTGTATTGGAGCTTGATGCTCTAAGGTTGGACCTGTCACACTACTCTTAGTCCTAAATATAGCCTTACCGCTTTCGCTCTGCTTGTGTAGGATAAGTCTAAAAATCCACTGGGAGAAGGGAAAGGGGAACCAGCCTTCATCTGGACTTTGAAGGATGGTGAAGTGAGTTATTGGCCTTTAAAACAATAACGCCACCACAATATCTTGTTATTATGTGCACTTTCGTTGCCCTATGCCGCCGCTGCTATGAGAGTGTCTTCTGACCTTTGTCTTTATTGTCTTTTTACTGCCATAGCCACTGCATTGTGATACTGTCAGATAATTCTTATCTGTTTACAGTCATACCAACGTCACATAAGGCATAACAGACTCTTAATAAGTTTAAAACTTATTACAAATAATAATTATGTGCATTATTATACTGTATATCTGCTTATTTGCACAAAAAAGACTCAATTTTCTTATAAAAAATATTCCTGTGATGCCCTATGGCTTTATTGTGTCTTGGTTTGGAACTGTAAATATTTACCATCTAATACTAACCGAGCAAAACAAATTGCTTCTTCAGTTCAGTATTTCAACAAGATTTACTGCAGTCTTTTCTTGAACAACATTGCTTTCAGATGCATTGCATTAGAATACTGTGCTCTGAAGCAAACCGACTGCACCAGGTGAGCGCATGCTTCATATACCTGTTTATGGAAAACCTCTGGTTGCACCATACAAACACAGAAGGTAAGAAAGGTATACAAAAAAAGACGTGCTATGCTCTATTATATTTGATCTTAATGCCTCCTTATCTGGTCTCTGGTTTTGCATCTTGACTGATTGTTGCTTGGTCCAGAACTTGGAACTGTGCTCAGTGAAGTTTACTGTGGTTAAAATATTACTGCAACAAAAAAAACTGATTGGTAAAATCTGTGATTGGTTCATAAGGTCTTAACAGATTCAAGTGGACGTGTTCATGTGGAGAGCGCAAGAGGACATTGCGTCTTGACTATTGAGGGGGCAGAGCGTCAAGATGAAGGCGTGTACTCTGTTATTGTACGGAACCCGGCAGGGGAGGATACTGCTGATATTCATGTAAAAGTTGTTGGTAAGATATTTAAATGTACTACCTGCACCATGCACAAACCTCTATGGACTTACAATTGCAATACAATAGACATTTAATGGACGATTAACCGTCGTTCATCCTTCAACTGAAATAAAGCTTCCTATTAAGGAACACATTCATTCAGTTTTATTCCATTATTCCATTATCTTCTGGCAGATTCATGTTGGATGAGATTATAAAGGGTGGAAGTGACATAATGTCAACCAAAGTTCCATTAAGAATTAAGCTACACATCAAGTCAACTCCCTTTAAACCCAATAACAGAACACATTTGACTTCTTTCCTAAGGTCACACCTTTTTGTGCCTGAGTGTATTAGTGTATTAGTTCATTTAAACATCCTGTATGGGATGTCAGTCCACCTTTTCCCCTAAGAATGTAGGAAAATGATTCCATCTAGTGTAAGTGTTCATAGGTTTGTCCCATAAAATAACCATTAATGGTTTTATATCAAACCGTAACGATATACCAGATGTTTTTTATTTCTGAGAAGCTTACAAATAGAACACCTCTCAGAAGCTACAATGCTTCACCATACAAAGTGATCCTTTATCTTTTGAGTGTAGCTGTTGTTTATGTTTCTGGAAGGTTAATTGCTTTTTAATGTGTGTTAGCATTTCATTATAAAAAAATGGCTACTGATGTTCACAGTTTAGACTGTAGACTGTAGACTGACATATATTGAATGATATTTTTTTTAACCTCCCCAGATGTGCCAGATCCACCTCAGGCTCCCAGAATCCTCAGTGTTGGGGAGGATTCGTGTGTAGTCCAATGGGACCCACCACTGTTTGATGGTGGTCAGCCAGTTTTGGGTAAATGCTGCTCAAACAGAAAACATACAATCCTGTAACTTAGTCCTTAAAGAAGTCTTTGATTTATAACACATTAAATACTTACTTAAGTTTCTTATGTCCTTTAAGGATATGTCCTGGAGAGAAAGAAGAAAAAGAGCTACAGGTGGATGCGACTAAACTTTGACCCCTATAAAGACACCACATATGAAGCTAAGAGAATGATCGAGGGAATGGCATATGAGATGAGGGTCTACGCTGTGAACAGTATTGGCATGTCACGGCCCAGTCCTGCCTCCCAGCCTTTTGTGCCTATTGGTGAGTTTCATTTACGTTTGACTGATGATTTTAATCTAAAACAAACGAAAATCGAGCAGTTGAAGGATAATGCTGTTGACTTGGTGGTGCTCTACAACTCCAGTCACTACCTTTTGATCAGTAGCCCAAAGCTTTAAACAGTGAGCCACCACTTCCATGAAATACTCCTGACTGCTTGATTAGTCTTCACATTGGTTTCTGTAAACACTATCAATAATTGGTAAAATACTGTGTAAATGGATCTATTTATTTATTTATTTTGTAGGAAAAAATGATTTGTTGAAATTTCTTTCGTTTCTAGTTAAACCCTGAGGTGGTGAAGTGACAAAAAAAAAGTCACAATTATTATTTATCTCTACAGTTTGAAATATGTGTGTGTTTTTTAACAAAACAATGAACTTAAGGAAAGTAAGCCATACAGAATACTAGAAATGCTAATCGAACCCATATTTATAGGTGATTAAACACAAACAGCAATCTTGTGCTGAAAACACACTTACAGTGGAAAGTAGATGTTAGGGCAGTTTAACACTAACACTTGAGAACAGGTGACCATTTTTTCCTGTATTGCTACATGGCACTAAATGACAAGTTGAACTGAATCGACAGTAAATTTGACAATAAAATAGATGCAAATACTGCAATATTTGTTTATTAACAATTATTTTGAACAAAAATATTTGGAAGACAATTAACAAAATTCTCCCTACAAATTTCAAATAGGGAATTAAATGTTTGTTTCTCAGTACAAGGACACGTTGAAATAATTGCTTGAAGTAATCAGATAATTTCTTAAGCTGATGTTGATTGTAAAGATTAAGTTGAAATAACATTGGCGAATGATCTGTGCCAGAATTTGGGCATGTAAAATCAGAAAATCTCCTGAAGAATGATAAATTAACTATTGTTCCCTGTGTCAAAATGGGAATGCTGTTATTGCTGGTTTAGCAGATTGCTCTGTGTGTATGAGGTTGTGCCAAGCATGTTAGTGTCAAGGTTCTTTCATCTCAGTTTAAGGATGCTGTTCTATTCTGGCAAACTCTAACTGCTCAGACACGCGTCATCATACCAATATTTCAAGGCTCTGTCATCTCTTTGTCGCATGGATGTTCAATGCCTAAAATAAGATCCCATTTCATGATACAGTATCTATCCAAGCTTAAAAGACTTAAAGACGAGTTTTTGCATTGATCACTATGTGATAGAAATTTTTTTGCCTTGTTGTCCCTTTACTTTATCAGTTGCAAATGGTCTGAAAAGTTATCTGTTTAATGTGATGTCCAGCACAATACAGTAAATAAGGAAACTATTTCTGACACCCTCTTCTATAAATAATGGCATGTTAGCATAAAGTTATGTCCAGGCGTATGGCACAAACAGGCCGCTAGGCTACAAAGCAAAGGGGGAGGACTTACAACTTTGTAAAGTCCTCAGAAAGCTGCATTGCTGCTGTCAACAGTTGTGAACACAGCAGCCCGAGGACAGGACAGGACCGGACAGGGGAGGAGTACAGCAAAAAAAAAGGCCTGAACAAAAGGCTCTTTACAAAAACCTCAAGGGAAGTTACACCACTGTGCAGTGACAAAGTGACCCAGCGGCAAGATGACCAAGCCTATGCTTCCGAAAACCGCGGAGAAAAAGTCAGCCAATGAGTCACCAGCAAATACTCCTGCAGACCCCTGTTCAGGTCCTCTTGCAGACTCTCCTGCAGAAGTCAAAGAACCTGAGGTAATAGCACCTCCACCAGAAGATACGGCCACTGGAGCAGCTGTTCCTCCAACTGAGGAACCTGTTCCTGCAGAAGGAGAAGGACCTGCACCTTGTGCAGAAGGAGATGTGCCAGTTGAGGGGGCACCTTCAGGAGAGGAGGGAGCAACCCCGATTGAGGAACCTGCCCTCCCACCTGAACCTGAACCAGAGCCAGAACCTGTCGGCAGTAGGCGTCTCGATCTAATTCTGCTTGTGGAAAGCTAGTGAATGCATGCCTTGGTTTTATGTAGAATTCGGTATATGTACAGAAATATTTTGTCTAGGTAGGATCACTTTTTGCATTACCTGATTTGGCTTTGAATACTTTCCAACTAGTTCTCACTAGTTAGCATTGATTTATCAAAAATTACATTCTCAGTAATATACAAATAGAAAAAATGTGTGCTTCGGAGGGTGTATTCAGCAGAAAAACACTCTGCTACAGGGTTACCTTACAAATACATTATTAGTATTTATCATATCATTACTAGCATCATTGAAATATAGCATCATCTATATAAGCTATAAATCAAGCATTCATTACTATGAACAATAACTAATTTAGGTGCTCTTCTACTTTGCTGGATATGACTATTGTATTCTTTACACTGTACACTATATACTTGAACTGGTCTTTTTTTTTTTTTTTAAAGAAGATGCACTTTTAAATTCAAATTCCATTTTGGAGCAACTACATGACCGAATACAGGGTTCATGCTATTTCTTGACCTTATGTTCTACTGAGTGTAACTAAAAACTTAATAATCATTATAGAGGCAGTGTTTTTATAGAAAATAAGAGAAAAATATTTTTTTGTATCATGGCTTCTTCAGATTTAGAATTTATTAGAGTGTTGAGTATTTAAATTCCATAATTTCTTGTAGATTTTTTCAGAAGTTCAACAAACCTTTCAATTGTTCTTTATTATTTTTCAAACTCATCCTATGGAATCCATCCTCTACCTGAACATGACAGGACAATGTCACTAGTAAACTATTATTGTCCTGAATGCAGCATGTCACTAACAGTATCTATATCTCCAAGAGGTTCTTATCAACACTGGTCCATGTTTAACTTGTGCTTATTTAAACAATGGGAGCTATGCTCATCTATAATAGGCAGCTCAAGGCCACGAAGGCTGGCTGGAAGATAATGTTAGATGTACCAGACATGGACCTCTGGGTTTTACTGCCCCAATAGTTTCCATGCCTCTGTCCTCCAGCTGAATATTGGAAGAGCACAGGATTAAAAAATCCTGGTGACAAGTCCTGTTAAATCCGTATAGCTAATACATTTGATTCTCTATTCAGCCTTTGATAGCTTAGTTACTATGCAACTTAATGCTTTATTTTTCTGATATGCAAATTTCCACTCTATGAATTATATTATGTTTACATTACTATGAACATTACTATGTTACTTCAACAAGCAAATATTACTGGAAATTTAAATGTAGTAATCTACAATAAGCTTTAGGTATAACAGAGCTATAATATAGCTTTACTTTATTACACTTGCTTTCATTGTGTTTATACTGGAGTCCCAACTTTTCTCAATTTCATTTCAGTTATAGTCTTTGGGTCTACATTGGTGTAGCTAATATTCTATAACTAGTCCAATTGTAGAAGGAGTGTCAAACCAAATTTAGGTAACAGCTCCTCTGAAATATGTATAGCCATTTATGTGAAAGGTACATAGCAAACATTTTCCACTTTTTGTATGTCTAGGAATTCTTAAAAAAAAACAATATTACTGAAATATTAAGGAGATATAATCTCTCAGACTCACTCTCTCATTTTCTACCGCTTATCCAAACGACCTCGGGTCACGGGGAGCCTGTGCCTATCTCAGGCGTCATCGGGCATCAAGGCAGGATACACCCTAGACGGAATGCCAACCCATCGCAGGGCACACACACACACTCTCATTCACTCATGCAATCACACACTATGTACAATTTTTCCAGAGATGCCAGGAGATATAAACTCTTTTGCAAAATTGTTTAAAAATGCAAAAATTTCAATAAATCCTAAATGAGTTCTTTTAGAGAGAGACATGTCTACAGCGTCAGTGTTGTAGCTTGCTAAGGAAGGATTATTTATCATTAGCACATTTTGTCAATAATTCTATGGGTTTATTGCTATACTTTGCTTTCTAGTGTAATCAAAAGTCTGATGATTTTCATTTTGAACACATTATAAATACAATTGAAGGTCTGAATTACACCTTTATCAGACTTGTCCCTTGCCAGCATACTCTATGTTTAATACCCTTGAACTATAGTCTGTAACTATATAAGTACACTGTAGGGTTTTTAGAGTACAGTAGATTTAGGGTGAGGTCTGGAATTGTCAAATAAACTGGTCTTTATTAAATATATTGGTTAGAATACTGCAACCATCCAATAACTTGCATTAATAAAATTCCAAAGTATCCGTTCTCAACTCCTGCTGTCTATTAAACTTAGTTCAACATCTGTGTGTTTTTTTGCTCAGCCCCCTCCAGTGAGCCCATCGGTCTGTGTGTGGATGACATCAGTGACACCACAATTTCTCTGAAATGGAGGACTCCAGAGAGAGTAGGCTCTGCCCCTATAGAAGGCTATGGGGTGGAATACTGCAAGGAAGGCAGTAAGTGTGTTACTGTGAAGATTTTATGTGTATCCTTGTAAGTGATATTGCAGAATGAGATTGTCAATGGAAATGAATATCGGAAGTCGTTCTCAATTGCACCCCCAACCGCCACCCAATATTATACATTTGACAATGAACAAATTTATAATATTGTTAATATTTGCAATAAAGGACTGTTCAATAAAATGCAATAAAAAAAGCAATAAATACGAAGCAATAAAAACAAAGATTAGGGTATTCTATAAACAGAACATTGGCTTAACTATAATTGTTTTATTGCTATGAAAACTTTTTACAGACCTGATATTTGCTTTGTTTTACATTTAGCTGATGAATGGATTCCAGCATTTGAGGGTCTTACAGAAAGGAACTCTGTGATCATCCGTGACCTGCCTACTGGAGAGAAGATGCAGTTCCGTGTACGGGCGTATAATATGGCTGGTCCCAGTCGTCCTGCCACTCTGGCCCAGGCTGTCACCATCCGCGAGATCATGCGTGAGTTTAATTAACGCTTAATTAACAATACATATAAGGAGAATCGTCAAGGATGTATCCGTTGTCAAAATGTAGATTTCACTGAATGCAGAGTCTATTTATGTCAAGTATTGGCATGATACTAAATGTAGTACTCAAGTTTTCTTCAAACAACATGGAGATAGTTTCGAAAACTAAATTTGCATTTCTCAGCTGCTGTTACTTCAATTTCAGCTGCATTTAGTTGCATTAACTTGCACCAGTACATTAGATAGAGTGCTTTACAAAAGCTTTTATCGTTTTAACTTAATAAGTCTAGTTCACTGAGGCAATCACCAGCTTGTTCCCGATCAGCTTTCAGCCACTAGCATTCACTAGCTTTCACGAGTAGGAGATATACACAATTACATTAAAGCAGGTCTGTATAAGAGAAAGCCTAGGGGCCAGATATAGTCTGTCACCAATCTCCATCAGGCTTGGAAGTAGAATAAATTCAATAACAGGCTCAGATTGTTCTAATAGAAACATTTACACAAATATATTATGGATTCCTTGCCATTTTTGTCCATAAACCATTCTCAGAAACTTCATTATTAGGTTTAATCGGACACATTTATGATATAATTAGCCATTATTCCTTCTCATTTCCACAAATGTGTGGTGTTTTTTTAACCCCTTAATTCGTATCAACTGGGGCAGTTTGTTTGACAAAAAGTAAAAGCAAAATCTGAAATCAAGGGAGAAAAAAACAGTTTGAAATGAAATCATACACATTATTTTCCTATACTGCATGTTAAAAATACGTTGCAAAATTAGCTTCGCTGGTGTGTGAATGGAGAGCTTTCAGGGTTGCCAGTCTCGACAGTACATTGTTTCATGTTGCTTGTATACATGAGAGCTGTTGGTCAGATTTGTATCTGATAACACCTATAATGTTAAACTTATCAATCCAAAGTATGCGTCACTGACTGTCTGAAACAGTTCCTTAAGGAATTAGTCGATTATCACAAGTGATGCCAAAACTAAAATGAAGTGCATATACTGAAAAAGCGGTATGATGGGAGGTTTATATTTGGGTCCAGGAGACCCTCGGACATTCTACTCAGAAAAAACAGTGACTAGTGAAGTGTTTGTCTGGTGAAGGCTGGGAGGTCTGTTGTGCCACCAAAGTGAGAAATACGATAAAGAAATGCTCAGCACTGTATGAACAGCTACTGCATAGGCTTAACTATTGACCCTTTATATTATAACTGTGAGCCACATAATTATTATTTAAATGCTGACTTCTGTTTCGTTTTAATAAAATATTCTCACTGTTTTCTAACAACATTTAATGAGTTGAGACTCAAACGGTAGTTTTGTTTATTTGTGGTCCTTTGCAAACTTAGCATTTATCTACTTTATTCTTGTCAGGGTGGATTTGGAATCACACACACACAGACACACACACACACACACAAACACACACACACACTCAGCAATTTAGCATTAATAATCCACAAAACGGGCTGTGCTACCTTGCTTACATGATGATTTAAAATTTGCTGTTGCTTCACAGCTACAGTACATCTGCCAATATATTCATTTTTTCAAAAATGTTCAGCACTTTTATCACACAGATCATTTCCCAATTCTCTGCTTTTTCTCTTTGCCTTCTAATAGAGCGTCCAAAAATTTGGATCCCTCGCAGTCTTCGTCAGACCCTCATCAAGAAAGTGGGGGAGACTGTTAACCTGGTGATCCCATTCCAGGTAAAAATCAACTGTCATTACTGAAATAAAATCGCATCCAAATCCATTTTTCCAGGCTGTGAACATGGAAAAGGTCACTGAGGGTAAACACTTATACAAGGTACTGTACACTATACTTGGTAGCTCCTTGTTGCTCTTTTGGCCTCAAACAAGAGTGCATTGGCCAGACTGAAACATTAACTACTGTGTTAATGGGGATTAATTAGGACAGGAAGGGCTTGTTCATGTTGTCTTTGAAATACTATAAATACACAGAGCTGTGCAGCTGAAACACGATGATAGAGGATGCACATGGACAGCAGCTTCAAAATGTGTTAATGACACAAATCTGAACAGCAGCTGAAAAAGCTCTCTGGGGAAATGTCTTACTTAAAAACAGCATGCTGGCATACACACACACACACACACACACACACACACACACACACACACACACACACAGAGACACACACACAGTCCTGAGGCTTAAAACTTAAATCTGTTTAAAACTCCTGCATACATTTAGAACTAGGCATATTACATGCTAAAATGATGACGTATCATATGCATGCAAAATGGATTGATTTTACAAAACATCTACAAAACTCAAGGAGACTATGTAAGTCACTACTAGGTTAACAGATTAATAGCTAGCTGGAGAGTATCAATTATACTGAGTAAAACAGGAATCAAGTACACATGCAGGCAAGCTACCACTAACCTAATTACTATGTAATTAAAACAATTATCCTCATCCCTAGCAAAGTAGATAATATTAGTCTAACTGCTCAAATGGGTAAAACTGAAACCACACTGAAACCAACATGCCTTTCTTCAGGGAAAACCTAGACCAAAAGTGACCTGGACAAAAGACGATGAGCCCCTTGACCCGAAGCAGGTGAGCGTACGAAACAGTGAGACCGACAGCATCCTTTTCATCAGGAGGACGGAGCGTAAAGACTCTGGTCAATATGAACTGCGCGTACAGATTGAGAATGTTGAAGACAAGGCCTCTGTGACCATTCAGATTGTTGGTATGTTCTTATGTACATTGCATCAGCTCAAAACACTGTTTCTTGTGACCCATTAGCTTTTGTAGCCTCATGCATCGCTGTAAAATTAGGAAATTGTGAGGTTTAAAATGATAATACTGTAAAATTATTTTTTCTCCACCAGACCTTCCTGGATCTCCTCAGAACTTGAAGGTGGTGGATATATGGGGTTTCAACGTGGCGCTGGAATGGAAACCACCCAAAGACAATGGCAACAGCGATATCACTGGCTACACAATCCAGAAAGCTGACAAGAAGACCATGGTGTGTACAAATCTAGGTCCAGGAATTAGATTTACACAACGCCGCTATATAAATATATTTATATGGCTGCGAATATTGGGTGCAACTGGAGCTCTAAGAGGGCGATGAGGGCAAGGGTCCTTTTGGAAGAGGTTCATGGGTGTCCATGTAATTACAGAATGAATCAAATGGTAAGCTGCTATACAAATCAAAACCTGAAGGTACCTCCAGATTTAATTTATTATCCCATCGATTCATCCAGGTAAAAGGTCATGGACGTTTGACACCGGGCTTGGACATCTATTCCTCTAATGGAATACGTATTAATTTAAAAAATGATCTCACATTGTTAGCTCAGGTCTTTATTAAAAACTAACCAGATATCACCCTTTTCCACTCTGAAGAATCAGAGCAGAAGAAAGACAAACCAAAGGCAGATATGACTTCTCATTTGACCCTCTGTTCTCTGAAATCCTTGCCAGTGTCACAAAAAGTAGCTAAGCTCCAAAGCACGCCTTTATAATTGAGTAATGTATGTACAGTATGTGCAAGTGGAGTGGTACTCTGGGCTTCAACGTCTCTTGGCAACTTGCTTAGAATGCCTCTGTAGGACAGGACAGCTTTTATAGCATCTGCAGCTCGAGCTGCCAAAATGACCCTCACCGTCTATCATCTGTGTGCAGCTTTGCCCCTCAGCATGGGGCTGGTATGTCCCATGCCACCCCACCCCCTCCTCCTAATAGGCTAATAGTCAGTACTCCACTCTTTTCCTCTCTTTGTTCTTTACAAGGTTAGTGGATGAATATGAGTTACACCACTCATCTGTATTAGGCCCAAATTACTCTTAGTGCATCCAGAACAATGAGCTGGGAGGCTTGGGATCATCACATTTCACACGACAATATCCAAGTCAGAAACCAGACACGTCCTGTTCTAAATATAAAAGCACTTAAGGTCCCTGATCTTGGAACATGCACACAGACTGCTATTTTATTCCCATCTACTCAATCAACACACACTGTCATGATAATAGTGTTAGACGTAATACATAAAATGCATAACGTGACAAAGCAACATTAAAGGTTCACGCTGCATAGTTACATATTTATAAAAGAGATCTATAATATTAAGTATATGATAAGTAATTAACAATGAGAATAAATAGGAAAATAAGTTGTAGAAATAACTAGAACATCTCTGTAGTCATACTATGTTCCATGGCACAGCCAATCTAGTAGTGTTAGTGATATCAGTCCTTATAAAAATTCACAAGTCTGACCGGGCAGGAGGTATTGGGTAATTTTCTATAACAGCAGAACTGACAGCTGTAGTTTAAATCAATATAGGTACAACAAATTCACACAGACTTGTATGATGGATGCTCTAAAATAATCCATGGCTAATAATAAAACAAGATGTACATTACATTTACAATTACATTACAATCATTTATTTGAGTCTGCAGTGAAAGGAGTCTGCAGTGTTGGTAATTTGTAATAGACTATTTGCAGCTGCTATAATGCAAGTGATAACAGGAACATTGTAATATATGCATATTTAATAGTCAAATATTCAAGTATTAAGCCTGTTCTTAGATGGTCTTACTCACTCATCAACATATACTCTATACACATTGTATATACATAGAAATAGATAGATAGATAGATAGATAGATAGATAGATAGATAGATAGATAGATAGATAGATAGATAGTTTTAAATAATATATCTAAAATAGATAGGTTTAATAACCATATTTACATTTTTCAGGGGCCTGGTGGCAGTTTGGCAGACCAGGGAACACCTTGACCACTAGGCTACAACATCCCCACATACTTGGTTTATTATAATATAAAAGCCATTATTAAATAAATTTGACTATATCCAAGATTATCCCTGGTTAAAATATCATATTTCAATGCACATAAAATGAAATTCTCTTTTGTAGTGTAGTCTGTAAAATCAAGGTCATTTAACCCAGAGAAAACAAAGGAGATGCAAACATACGCACTCAACTATGGTATATGTTTATGTGTTTGACAGGAATGGTTTACAGTTTATGAGCAATATCGACGCACTAACTGTGTGGTGTCTGACCTGATCATGGGGAATGAGTATGTATTCAGAGTGTTCGCTATGAATGCGGTGGGCCTGAGTCTGGAGCCATGCATCTCTAAGGACAGTGCGTACATCCAGAAAACTGGTGAGATGAGCTTGATTGACTTACAGATTTTCATGCATGTATCATTTTTATTGCAATATAAAAGAAGTGGGAAGATTTCATTAATATATAAACTGCTTCTATTTATTCATATCAAAATCAATATTATTTTTCTACTGCATCAGACATCATGATGTTTACCTGAAATCTTGTTCTAACCTAAGGCATTGACTACAAGCCACCCAGCTACAAAGATCATGACTTCTCAGAGGCACCCAAATTCACACACCCACTAATGAGCCGCTCGGTCATCGCAGGGTACAATGCCACTCTCAGCTGTGCTGTAAGAGGCATCCCTAAGGTAAGCATATCTGAAATATCTGACAGAAAAGCTCAGAAAGTATTATTGTGGCTTATTATATCATTATTTTGCTTGTATAGTGGAGCTTATCTCTTAGCTGGAATATTTAGAGGCGACTTTCTGCACGTTTTTATAGTAAATGTCCTGATCATTCCAGAACCGCTACTAATTTCTTTCAATTTTACTGTCCATTTTAATACTCAGCCCAAAATAACATGGTACAAGAACAAGATGGACATCACAAATGAAGCCAAGTACCGTATGCTCAGCAAGCAGGGTGTATTAACTCTAGAGATTAGGAAGCCGTGTCCATTCGATGGAGGTATGTACATGTGTAAAGCTGTTAACGCCAGTGGAGAGGACACCGTGGAGTGCAAGCTGGAGGTTCGCCGTAAGTATCTCACACGTAATCCTTGACGTTTTAATTCTAGCTCCAAAGAAGATAATACATGCAGACTGACACAAGCAAAGTAATCGTCTTGATATTTCTATGAGCTCAAAGTATTGCTTTACTTAATAATTACATAACATTTCTGTCTGTTCCTGTTCTATTGTACTATACAGCATTCTGTTCAATATGAGGTCATATATGAGTGACACGGTGTTATCATATATGAATAAAACACCTCTCTACATGTATATTTACTCACTTATATTTACTGTGACTCTGTATTGTATGTGTAGATATATGCTGACAAAAAAAAAAAAAACAGAATCCATGTTTTCATTCTTATACCAATACCTAATACAATATAAATTTTATACTACTATGAATTTTCAACAAGGCAGGTCCTAACATAATGAAGGAATTCTATGTTTTTTTTATTTTTTTATTTTTGCAAAGGCACAATTTTCACAAAATTTGTATTCTTTAGTCCAGAATCCACAGAATGAATAGACATATACTGTGATGGAACAGTTTGTATTGTATCAATACATATGAGAGAAACATGGAGTATTCTGGCATATATCAAATGTCCTTGTTTTATTTTGGATGATTAACTTTTAAGACCTGAATCTAAGAGTGTATCTGAGTGCTGTTTTTCTCAACTTTTGGTTCGAAAACCCACTGAGTGCTTCGCCTTGGTGCTAAAGGGGCTAAGAAAAATTCTAATTCTTACAGTGGCATACACAGATTTAGTGGGTGAAAAGTTTTCATAATAGCAATATGGAAGTATCTGTAAAAAAAACTTCTGAAAAAAAAAAACCAACCAACCAAAAAACACAAGTTCTATAACATAAAACTGTGATATATATATATATATATATATATATATATATATATATATATATATATATATATATATATATGTATATACTGTATACGTGTGCAATATCACATACATTTTTCTATTTCGTAAAACAGTAACCAATACAATTTCAGTTGCCATTCATGTTACAAAAAAAGTATAACATATTATTATTTATTCATTTTTACATTAAAAGTGTTTATAAAGCTACCCACACTGCGATTTGCCTTTAAATGCAATGAGCAGTGGCTGAAGCAGCCTTAAAATATTTATACCTGCAATTTTATTAGGTTTGTAAATTTTTAGAGTATCTTTGAATCTGTATTTAAAAGTCACCTGTTTTTGGTCTCTGTGTTCATGTACACAAGAGCCTGGTTGTGAAAGACTGTAAATAATTGTGTGGGTCAGTTTTGCCAAGATTACTGCCATGTGGAGAGATTTCACCATATGTACATGGGCTAGATGTAAAGAAAACTCCAAACTTTTGCGAAGCAGAAACCCATGTCCTGAGGGTTGAGAAACCGTGACTCTGTAGGCATTCATAAGGTTCAGAATGGATCCTTTTCCAGAAAGATCCATAAGTCCAAATGTGTGTCTCTCTTTAATCCTTCCTCCTTGCTGTTTCATGTTTCTCTTCACCCTTTGCTACTGACCCCCAGCTCGCGAATAACCTCAGGTTTGCTGTGTCTGATTTGTTTTGAAGGTAAGATCATTACCACTATACTTTTACTCTCGTTGGCTCTTCTAAAAAGTCTTTATAATTAGATCCATTTACACATGATAGGTCACTAATAGCTTTTTTTAACCTTTAATATATAAATATATAAATATGTATATCCATATTAATATATTTTTTTCCACCGTAAACAAATTTATACTTGATAATGTTTGGCCATAGAAATGTTTTATTTATGAAATGCCATGCTTTGTATTTAACAGATTACTCAGAACAAAAGCTTTCTGTTTCTGGTTTTGATCCCGATTAACGTCCACGATATTTATAATATAATAGACATGAGGCCTGAACATCATTTTCTCATCTTTCTGCTTATGCTTTGCAGCTCAAATAACCAAAGAGGAGACGAAAAAGTGAGACACTCAGATTCCTGGCTAAGCATTGAAATGGTGCTGCTGTGCTCAGGACATGTCAAAGGTTACAGTACAGAGAAGAAAGAGTTCCTTGTGTTTGCGTGTTCACTCGACTGTATGCACACATCCAATGTTTCATACATAACATGTCTGCCGGAAATGCATTCTTTCACCATTTCACTCATTGGATTTTGTTGTGATCATTTCATTTCATTTCATTTGTTTGAGGTACAGATATGAATACTTCATCATAATCTTCACAGTTTTAATTTCTGTGGTGTTTTTTGTCTTGTGACTTGAAATGTATTTTAATGTAATTTAATGAAAAATACATATTTTGATTGATGCCCAGTCAAAGTGTACATCTTGATTTGCTTCTAGTTTTAAGTCGGCTACGAGGCTAGTAGACTGGAAGGTACAATCTAATTGTAGCTCAGTCAACTGATACATTTAAAGACAGAAAGCAGCAATTGTGAGATCTGTTGCTGTTATTCTGGCTTCATGCAGTATTTTCTCCAAATACCAAACACTGTAAACAATAAAGTTACAGTTACTGTCATATGGACATTTGCATAAATTTGTATTTTGCACAAGATATGTTTATCTATTTTATTTTCAGAAGGCATTTTGTGGATAAAAAATAATCAGGTAAATTAATATCCACCTCCTTAAAATTCTTAATAAACATAAACCCTTCTACTAAATTAAATTAAATCAGATGTCAAAAATGTATTATTTTATTATAGAGTTTTTCTTCATACCACACACATTCCTTTTCGTGCAAAAATCATTTAAGAGTCATAAGAGGAACAGAATAGCTAAAACGTGCTCTGACTACTAACTTAATAAAGTCCACAGAAAGAAGAAGTGGATGTGTCCATGGTCACAGTTTATAGGCAAACATGAACAGCATGACAGGAAATTCCACCACGTGTGCACTGGTGCAGGTCTGGGGAGTACCACGTGTTTGAAACACAGCCCAGGCATGCAGGGCATTTAAATACATGTCAGAATTAGAGACAGCAGTGAAAGAAATGTTCCATATTTAAAGAGCAACAAGTAATAATGATCCATTGTAGAATTTTGCCTTCCCACGATACCACATTGCTAAGTTCAGCTCATGCTGAGTGACAACCTCAAACTGTCCACTGACAAAATCGTATATTTGTCGTTCTTGGTTTAAGTGTCACAGAAAGTTATGTGTTGGGCTGAGTGTCTTTAAGAAAGACAAAAAAAAAAGTGATTTGTTGGTGATGATTATTTGATACTATTCTCAGTGTTAATTAATTGACGATGACAGCCACTACAAGCATACGTCCTGCATAGCATTGGTTTTTGTGACCCATTTTTCCTCAACATCACAGGAGTTATTACAGCTCCTTAACAACATAAAATCAGCTGTACATCAGGCAAACGAACATGATCATTTTAGGATTTCTCTTTTTCAGTGGTGAGACACGTGACATAAATGACATGCTGTATTTGACTAAAATGAAAGGAACTCAGAAACTTTGAAGCACTATAGCTGAATCATCTGGTTTCTTTTAAAACATTTACTACAGTTAATACTGAGGTCCACCGCACCATGTATTAGTAAGGTGCTAACACATGCGATTAAAATAGCTTTAATACACCTTGGTACAAATTCTTGTCACAGTATGTCTTCAGCTCTGCGCTGGAGGTATTACCAGCATTCATCCAAACGTTACTCCCTCGGCTGGTGTTTGGATGGTGGTGATGATGAGGATGATGAAAGAGATGGCCATCTGACATCACTACCATAGGTGTTCAACTGATTTATGACCAGTGTCCAGTGTTTGAGGGCTGAGTTCATCCAGGAAGAGACACCGGCCATCAGGATAGCAATGTTTCATCATAGAATAAAGAAAGTCTCATTCTTAATTCTCTTCTGTTTCCACCACACTAATACCACAATACTGCTGTGAATATGCAGTTTACAATAACCCTATATGCTGTCTGCCGGTTTATCAGTTTTTCATGACTCCTGGAATCCTTGCACTAGTAAAAATAAGCTTTGTGTGTACGTGCGTGTCAACCTTGTGGCTGCTGTACAAGGCCACATTCATTACCATTAAAGTGTACTGCACGTGGCACCGCGCTGTATCAGGATGTGTAACACAGACGTCATTTCACAACTATTTTTGATATGATTTTCTTTTTCCCCTCCAGACTTTCCTCAGTAGCACTGGTGTTCCCAGCCCATGAAGGTGTCTATGGCAGCGTGCTAACAGTACTAATCGTAGCCCCTTGTAGCAAAGGTCCCTGGTGTTTCTATTGCAGCATGCACAGTACATGAACGCTTCCATTTCATAAGCTTGATTTTCTATTCCACCAGTGTATCACGACTAGAGTGTGAACTTACAGTGAGAAAAACTAATATAAATAATCAAAACAATAGTACACCCTGAAGGTACAGAGGGAAGAGCCGGGCATATCTGTCCGTCACACTGTCAGAAGACTTCTCTCTTCACACCTTAAAGTTATTAATAGGCTTCTGAAGAGGCAATTGTAACCTGAGACTTAAAGTACATATGAGGAGAATACATGATAAGTTATAAACGACACAGCCCAAGCGGTTAAGTGATTTTTGGTGGCACTGTGAAACCCTGTGTATTTAGATATCCATAGTGAAAATGATCAAATTTTGCTTTCAAATATTTCAATCAACTTCACTGAGACATTTTAATGAATTTTTAAAGGATCAAATAATATACTTTATCTAAATCGTCTGTCTGTGGACAGAAAAGCACTTTTAATTGTCCTTAATATATTTGGGATCTTGATTTAAGCCACCCATTGGCAACGTATACTAGGTCACAGTGCCCCCTGGCGTTAAATATAACAACTACAGGCAAAAGCTAGGAGCAAATGCACAACTAAACAAAAACAAACAAACAAACAAAAGACAAGAAGCCAACATTTGTGTAATTTATTTTGTGCAGCTTGAATTCATTACTCTGAAGTAAACCTAAGAATTAATTTCATTCTATGCATCTACATTACATGTAAGACAGTTCACCAGGAAGGAAGAGCAATGTTAAATGATACAGTAATATTTAGGCTCATTAAAGCAACATTCCCAAACTAGCATACGGGACATTCAACATGATATCAAAGAGCTGTCAGAAAAATTGCACGTTTGGTCTTTGTACTCGAAAAACAATGGGACAATGTCCTCAGAAAAGCAATACAAATAATTCCTTGGAAAAAAATCCTGTGAATAAAATGTATCAAAAAAGGCAAGCAAAACATCATAAGAAAACGGTGGTACAAAAATAGCAAGTAAGCCTTTCAAAAGTGAACAATGACGCAGATTTAATAGGGAGGGGCTGGAGAACGAAGAGCGAGCTTTATTGCTTAGTGTAACTTCAGGTCGTGAAATGTCAGAGGAAGTCAGGGATGGAGAAATGCAACCTGAGCTCCCAAAACTTCAGAGAACAACAAAGCATCCAACTCTCATTTTCCAGAATGCTTTCTGAGGAAGACTGAATAGTTGTAATTACAAGATGGCATTTTTTTTTTTTAAATTTTAACGCAAGAGATTAGACCACCTTTCCTCACATCGCTCCATGATTAATGAACGTCTACAATTAGAAACATGCTAAATATTTCGTGAGACTGAATAATAGATGTTTTCTTTTAATTGTGACAGTTAAAATACGTGCGTTTACGCTTAAAACAGATAGGAAACATTAACTTGTTTTAACTATGAGCACAATGAGCATACGTGTGAAAGAGTGATACGTTCGTGGAATGATTTTTGAATCGGTACAAATATTGCCAGGAGATGAATAAGCAGGATGAAGAGAACCTTCACCTTTAAGTTCGCTCAATAACGAATCTTGCTCAGTGAAGTGAATGAAAAATGATCAGGAGCTTAAAGACTGTAAACATAGTAAGCAACTACAAATCAGATTCACTAACAAAACAAAAAACAAACAAACAAAAAAAAAAACAACTTATTTTTACTGGCGATAGGGACAGCAAATAAATCCTATAAGCTACAGCATATACATAATAGAATTTGTGTGCAACAAAATATGTCTAGGGTACATATAAAAGAAATAAATATCTCAGTGTAATTAAATAGTCACCCAAGTTTTCAGTGTGAAGGGAGTCAGTGCTTAGCAGTCACTACTTCAATCCTTCTACATATTCTTGTCGCTTCATTCTGTTGTATAATTGCGAGTAAAAATAAAAAATGCTGAAAGAACTAGGGGGAGGGGGGAGGGTAGAAAGAAACCTAGTAACAAAAACAGGATTTTTTTTATATATAAGCCCTAACCCAGTGAAACTAAATCATTGTCATATATGATTAAAAATTGAAAAAGAAATTCACCCTCTAACCCCATGAAACGAATTTTTATAATTATAAAAAACTACGATAAAACATGATAGTGATAAAATGATAGTGTTTTTGCTTGTTGAGCGGTATGACACACCTTATTGTTTGTCCTTGACACAAACTGTTTAAGTGAAATATGACATCTTTCTACTTCCAACACCCTGCTTATACTGCTGAATGTTACCCTGGGTGTTCCAAGTCTTTAGAAGATGAATGTGCATTCAACATTCCACATACAATCCAAATGGTTCTAGAGAGCTAGTACATTTTTCTTTAAGCTCTTGAGGCACTTTTTAAACATTTATCGTTTCATTTAAATGACCTCAGAAGCGAAACGGAGATGGTCCCCTTGCAATCCTGGCCCTCGACCTTCACCTGACACAGTGATGTACATCACCAGGTTTGTATCACCAGGGGTGGGGGTGAGTGGGGTGTGTGTGTTGTGGGGAATAGTAGTGTTTATTTCCACAAAACAGTGAAAAAATGTGTGCTCAAACTTGAAGTGGTAGGGAAGTTTTAGAAAATTCCATAAAAGCAGAAAAGAGAAGTGCCGTATGTGTGTCCAAGCCCTGGGTAGAAAGGAAGATAGAAAGATAGAAAGAAAGAGAGAGAGAGAGAGAAAGAGAGAGAGAGAGAGAAAGAGAGAGAGAGACATGACATGAGGGCCACAGGCAGGTTACCCTACTGCGTACCCTACTGGTAGCTGTTCTTTTGGCTGCGTTTGGCAGATCGCATCTTTTCAAACCGAGACTCCATTTCCTCCAGCACTTTAGGAGTGTAGCGGACTACAAGCTTGACTGTGCCCTGAGCTGCTTTTAAGAGCTCCACTGCCTTCTCATGGTGCTCCCCTTCCACACTCTACAAAGGAAATGGAAGAGGGAAAAAGATGCCACGTTAGTCAATAATAATCAATTTGCAAACATTGCAGAAATAGTTTCCAGCCATTACTAAACTCTTTGCACTTACATGCATATAAAGCCCTAAATACAATACACAAGCCATTAATTTTAATGAACAAATTATTAGTATTAAATGTTAAGGAGGAACATCTGAGCAAGCAGACAGAAAATCTAATCAACACAAACTGTTACTAGTGAATAAGATGGCTTTTCCCCCCACTAATGAATGTTATTAACATAGCCAGGAAAAAGCCAGTGGGATCCTTAGTTAATAAAAAAAAAGCAGCTATTCCATTCATTTTTTTTAGTCCAAATAAACTCTTCTTTGGTTCATCAGCCTGTAGTCACATGCACATAAATTAGAAACAGAATCTGACAGAGAGCAGGTTCATTTACTGCATATGTGAATATCCTCAACAATTAATAGCTTGAAAATGGTTTATTTATTAAAAAAAGCTATTGATAGGCTTCCAGTTTCTCTCGGATATTAACGCTCATCAAAGCCGCCTACATACCACTCCGTTGACCGAGAGCAGCTGGTCTCCTCTCTTGAGGCCACCGTGACGATCGGCAATACCTCCTGGGATGATGCGTGAGATGTAGATGGGTGAGTTCTGCTCTTTACCTCCCATGATGTTGAAACCGAGGCCTTCCTCGGTTTTTGGCAGCTCCACCACACGAGGGTGGGAGTGTCCTTCGCTTGCTGCAAACGCTGCCACTGTGGCCTGGGGATCAAGCAGAGTATGTATGTTAAAGCACAACTTAGTATATATACACACACAAATGTTATAATACATCTTTTGGTCAATAGTTAACCTTGTTTCACTGCAAAATAAAGCAGTGCAAAGGTGAAGCAGGCTGGGGACACACAAACTATAACAACGTGCAGTTATTATATCATTATTCTTTCAGACCAACATTCTTATTAAGTTTACCTTTGCTGTGGCATTGGCCCTGACCTCTGGACTGCTGTTAATGTCCACTGTCTCATACACATGTTCATAAACCTGTACACAGGAGAAAAGAAAAAAAAGAGACGACAAAAGGTATGATCATTATGATATGACAAACATTTCTAACGTTCTACAATCCTGGCTCTATGAAGCCACACTGTAAATATATGATCTAAAACATTACTACCCAATAGCCACTAGTTTCAAGAATAGCACTGAATAAACATAAATGCAAGATCTAGGTCAATATTTACAAAGCATCTCTGAGCAGCACAGCTATTCTAGGATCAGGTAATTACAGAGATAACTCAAAATGCAGGTGGAACCTGATCACGGCTTTGCACTTCTATTTTAAGGTGTTCCATGAGTACAATTCCCTGGAGGTGTGGAGCAAGAAGTGAATGAACAGCTTTAAATTGGATAGCACTCGAGTTATTTCGACACCCGTGGCGCTCATCAGTTACTGAGGTAGAAGTGCGTCTGAATCATCATCATCATCATCATCATCGGTGGCAGTAGGATAACTCAAACTAGGTCATCGCTCATGAAAACCATGATCAGGCACCTGATGCAGGGGTTAAACTACAGACTCTGCACTTCAGGGGAGCTCCTGCAACAAGCATATGTAGGCTGTGAGATAAGCCAAGACAAACTTTCCTCTGGCGAGAATAACCCAAGCATATGCATAAGCACTGACTTGGGAAATGGGGCAAGAACAAGTGTGAATGAGACATTACAACTGATAGAACTTAGAAAATATCTGGTAATGCTGCAGGGCTAAACTAACTTTTTCATTCATCTTAAGTAACTTTATCCTGGACTGGGTCATGGTCGATCTGGGGAACACTGAATGTGAGGCAGGAATACACCCTGGACAGAACTTCAGTTCATCCCTAGGTATCACGGACAGACTCATCCATATCTAGGTGCAATATAGTAAGCCACCTATTGGCATGTTTCTATGAGGTGGGAGAAAACCAGAGAACATATGTACATAAACTCCACACAAACAGTAACACAAGCTTAGAATCAAACTAGTGAATATGGAGCTGTGATGGTGTGACAATATGCTACCCTTATATAAGTTCTACACTGATCAAAGAAACTTGTAACGGATGTTTAAAATCATACAATCTGTATTTTGTGTTTTAGTTAATTTACAAGTCTGACCCCCTCAGCACATCTGCTCCATATGACTGACACCACAAAGTCTAGCACAAGGTAAATTTGGATAAACCAGCGATATGTGGTGCAAGGTGTCCCCGGCAAAGAATAAAAATGGTATAAGTGTTTCAGCATGTGTCTCAGTTCCAGTGAAAGATTTCCTGGAGCTGAACTAAGTTATTAACAGGCCAATGCTTATAGCTATAAAGAACTAAGGATTTCCACCCATTTTCAGTACACTTATTTTTTTAGCACATTTTATCTACTTGAATTACGTTGCATGCTTATGAGGTAATGGATTGTGGACCGCACCACACTGTGTTTTTGGCCTCTAGAGGTTGACGATACAAAAACGACAGATGACAAAGCAGCAGGATAGAAATGACTCAACGGTCAGCACGGTCTTGAGCTAACTACGCGAGTAACGGCACTTGCCAACTGAGACCCTTGTTTCTGAGAAAAAGGATGGGAGTAACTATTTGTGGATTTCAACTCCTCTTTCATTTTTCTTAAACAAACTTTACATGTCTTGAGTCGCGTGGCTTACAGCTAATTAGTGAAAATGCTGAGAGATATAACGTGACCTGGTGAACTGGGCTTGTTGTTTGTAAAGTTACGCCCAAGAGGAAAATTTTGAACCAAAATGTACTGAACTTCTTAGAATCCTTTTAACACTGGCAGGTGTACAATTGATAAATTGTACAAAGAAATTGTAATACAAGATAATGAAACACATTCTGCATTAGCGAACGTGTAATTCTTCCCTCTAAAATATTAGTGCCGTCTCTGAATGGATGAATTACACCGACAGAATATCTGACTGATAGCAAGTGCAGTTTTTTCTCAAGACAAAAGACAGGGAAACAGGGATATACGTGTGACTCAGTATATGCAAAAATGATAAAATTGATCATAAAACAGTATGTTTACCTCTCGTACAGCGTTGCAGAACTCGCTTTGCAAAACCCTCTGTAGGGCCTGCAGCTTCTGAGGTGGTACTTCTCCGGTTCTCTGGAGTTTGTCCAGCAGCTCTATGGCACGAGAAATGTCTGGAAACAAGATTTCTCTGAGGTAAGACAAGACTACCAGCTTAGCCTACCATTTGACCTATATCATCTAGAGATGTTATTTTTGGCATAGAACACTCAACCGAGGTCCTGGTGCAAGGCTGTGATGGTTATTGGCTGCTTCTTGGCAATTATATTCATCCACTGAGACTATTTAACACACATTAATGGTCACACTGCCAAAAAAAACAATTTAGACGTTTAGACATTTTTTTCTGGCATCTATCAAACAGCCCTGTATTAAATCAGATGAACCAATGCACCAGAATTTTACAAATCCCTCAGTTTACAGTTAATACAACAACTCTTAGATCTCAGGCCTAAAACACGGTACATGTCCAATGCAAGCAACTATATTCTTTAAATTCAGCTCGGTGGACTATTAGATATAGATCACCATGACCACTCAGTAATGTAGCTTATAAACACCCCACTTTAAACTGAACTATTTATTCAGGATTTTAGCCTTCAAACTGCTTAATTGTAGATTACACTGGATAAGAATATCATCCAATAAATTAATACATGTACGATGAAAATGACACAATGCAATGCATTTTACAGATTCTGTAGATTCAAAGGTCTGATTCTACATGATCCTAAGTTTCTAATTGGTTGCAAAGGTGTCCTGTAAAGGTCTGACAGTGAACGTGATTCAGACGTCTACCGTTTAAAGGAGCAACGGTCAACTTTTTTTTATTCCATATTTGTTTGAATAACTTGTATGCTTTATAGAATATGATTAAAAACGTGGCCTTCTCAAAAATGTGCTATTAAGTTGCTAAAAACCCTGCAGAGAAAACTGATTTCCAGCCCAGAACACTGATTGGGTTTGGATGCGTCTCATGTTAGTCATTTAATAGAACTATACGGGTCGCCTAAGAACCTGTGAGCAGGGCTTCATGATCATGGGCCGGAAAGGACGTGTGAGCTGAAATCTCAAAAAACCCCATAACTGTCAGATACACACCGACATCCTGCAGTCAAAGGCAATCTGCAGCAAGACTTCGCAAACGTTTTGCAGCCAGAGGTCACTTTATCTATGAAGTAAACTTCACACACCTTCTCAGTAAAAAAAAAAAAGTATTTATTAAAAGCTATTTTATAAATATAATCCACCTGTGCACATATTAACTGACCTTAAAGCCAAATAACATTTTACTGACCACATTGTGATGGTCCATATTATTGACATACTTCTTATATTTGAGCTACTCAATGTAATCATTTATATTTCAAATATTTTTATTAGAATAATTATGATTACTATGATACTTCATGGACCCTACTTTGTGAAAGGGTGATTATTTAAAGCCATTATGTCCACAGAGAGAGAGAGAGAGAGAGAGAGAGAGAGAGACATGGCAATGGCAGCCATTATGGCATTCTTATTGTAGAGTAACAATTCTAGTTATTTCTTCATGAAGCTATAAAACCCAAACCCATGATGACTTCCTATCATCCTAAATGCACTAAATGTTTATTTATGTGTAATAACTGTGTAATAACTACATTTACACCCTACAGACCCCTCTGAACAATTTGGAAGTCGGTTCGTTTCCCTGAACACATCTGTGCATTTCTCATAACTAGCTACAATAAACAGCTAACGTTTAGCTCGCTAACGTCTTTAAAATATATATATTTATATAGAGAGATAAGTGTGTAAATGTGTAATATTCTGACAGATATTGTGAATAGTTTGTCTAGTTGTATTTATTTATTTTATTTATTTATTCTTTTAAACATAATAATGTGTACAATAATAATCCTTCAAAAAACAAACAGCTAACGGTTGGCTAACGGCTAATGTTTAAAGCTAACGGCTTTTATAACGTCTTTAATAACGTCTCATCACATCGCTGACACAAATACCGTGAATAATCGACCACAATTGTGATATTTACCTCTTTCTAATCGTACCGGCTCCCCCAGCGAGGCCATTTTCAGACGTGGATATCCCACTTCTGGTTGGGAAAGTGTGGAGATAGCGCTGTGACTTCACTGCTATTTTTGTAGCAAGTAGCTAAAGCGCTAATGCAAAGAGATTAACAGGGGAATCGAAGAGCGTGGTTTCTGCGCAGGAAATGCGCATACCACACAATCCCTTCAATGTTGTTGACACAATGCCGCCGAAATCTATTTTTAACACAAATTGCTTATAATTTGTGTAATTGAATTTTGAATGAAACAATTACACAAGTAATACAACTAATTAGAGCAAGTGGTTTATTGATATTAATCCAAACTAGGCTTTCTTCTTGTTATTGTATCCATCTACTGGCCAAAAGAAATAATTACTGAATTGTACCTCATTTACGCAGCCTGTCTACTCTACTACTAATATTCTATTTGTTTTTAGTAAATAATATCTTATTTTTGTTTATTACTACTACCAGTAATGGTAGGAATGGCTTTTTTTCTTTTTATATTTTTTCCCTGTATATTAAATCCACTTAATTTTCTGTAGCAAAGATGGTCAACTGAGATTAGGTATAGGGATAGATTTTAATTTTTAAATTTTAAGTTAATCTTTTTTTAAATTAATTAAAATTTATTGTATATATTTTATATTTATATTTATATATTTTATATTTATATTTTATATTTTATATATTTATTGTATATATTTACTTATTTTTTATTCTTACCTGTATATATTTACTTATTTTTTCTATTTTTATTTATTATTATTATTATTATTATTATTATTATTATTATTATTATTATTATTATATTTATTATTATTTCTTTTTCTCTCTCTTCTGTTTCCATACTTCTGTAAAGCTGCTTTGAGACAATGGAAATTGTTAAAAGCGCTATACAAATAAATTGAATTGAATTGAATGGTCACCTGATATAAAGTCTGCCAGAAATTAGTTCTATCTCTGGTTTATATAAAACAGCAGCCATACCCATCAACTAGGAAGGGCTTATAGCTTATAAAATTATACTACATCATGAAATCATTTTATAAGTATATATCAGAAAGGGGTAGGGATCTGCATGGAGTGGCCTACTTCCATGGCAAATGGGTCAGGGCTCTACTGGGTCTCTCACCAGGCACCGCTTTGAACTAGGGACAATTTGAAGCTCACCAAAATAACTTTGACATGTAACTTTGTTCTCAGCCAGAGCAAATTATTCTTTCGCAGTGTTTCTTGATCCAGGTCCTGGGGTACCACTGCCTTGCACATGTTGGTATTTCCCTTCCTCTCTGTCACCCAGTTCAATCTGGTTCAGGCTTGTTAATCAGCTGATGAGTTGAGAAGGGAAGACACCAAAATACGCATCATGTGCTTCGTTATTCAGGCAAGAATATTTAATGAAAGTGACACTTTTATTTCAAGATGGTAAAATAATACTTGATCTATGAAATATAGTAATATAGTAAATATAACTCAAAGTGCAAAAATATTTGTGCAACTTCTTGTCAAAAAGTCCTTTGCTTTGGGTTATATACTTTTGTTATATGTTGATTTGACTTTTTTTTCTTTGTAAGGCATTTCGGATGTAGGTTAGAACATTATAGAGTTCTGACTGAACATGATGTTGAAACCAGAGTATCTACTCTCATGCTGTGCCTTGTTTGCAACACTGTGTCAACACTTCAGACTCATGGGTCTGATAACAATCTATGAGACGAAACAGGTTCGTCTGTGCACAAAGATGGATCAGATATCAAGTAGAGTGTATTAGAGTGTTGAACTCACTGATCTCTTTTTTCTAGGACAAAGATAATGTACTTGTGATAGAAATGATAGCCTCTGACCAGTGATTGAAAGAGAAACATCACCTACCGCCACCATCTTAGTTGGATTTATGTTCCACACTCTGAGAACAGTTCTTACCTGAGCAGTGTCGCTCCTTCACTTGGGCAGGATGCGAGAGATGGTGTGGAGTATATGCAAGAGGCTTGGAGAGCAGGTGCTGTTTTGCATATTTACTCTGGTTTGTGTGTGTTGGCTTTTGTTATAAAACCTTTTAAACTGGTGTATCATATATGTATAAATGATTTTGTCATTGCCATGCCATTTTAAATTTTAACTCATGGTAAAATAGGATTTAAAAAAGAAAAAAAATCAACCGGGTAATTTAGCTCAAAACTAGGTTCAGGATAACCTTCTAGGAGGAAGATAATGGTCACTTCTCCGAAGTTTGTGCTGCATTTATACCTGTAAAGGGAGAGCTCAAACTTTATTGACATTAGGATTGTTTTTCACTTGCCTATAGTCATTTTTATTTCTTCAAATATTTCAATTTAATATTGCAAACAACTTCACAACATACAAAATGAATTATATTAATTCAGAACATATGTGAATGAAATATATATATATATATATATATATATATATATATATATATATATATATAATTTTTATAGTATTTTCTGTTTCATCTTTCATTTCGTGGGGATAAAAAAATAAACAGCAAAGCTTTGACAACAGCACCTTGACATAGTATGTAATTCCAACATAACCTTGAGAAGTTTAGAATAGGAAACAGTTAAAGTACTTAGAGGAGGATGTCCTGTCACTGCTGAGAATGTAAACAGAATCTTTTAGTTGGAATAGTGGTCTTGTTTTCTGAAAGTGAACAGGTTTCTTTTTTTTTTTTTTTTTATATTCACAATTGAAGCAGCATGCAAGTTTTTTCTTTTTCCCTTAAATATCTCTCCTCTCATCTGTTGAGTTCTTGGCAACGTAAAGAAAACCACAACGTCTTGCGGAATGTGATATAGTAATTTGAACTGGGAGCAAATGACTGATCAGATCTTTTTTTAATTGTTTACAAGGTCATGAATATGTTCAATAAATAGACTGTAGTATCACTTTACTGTATAAACTTCATCTTTTTTACATGCAGTCCATAAAATTCATCTGACGGAATAATTTACCCTGTTATGTATATATACAAATAGATATTTACTCTTTTTCTTTCTCTCTTGTTAGAACTCTCAATAAAATCTATACATTGTGTACACTATCTCCCCCTCTTAATGGTCAATGTGCATACACACGAAGTGTCTATCCGTATAAACCTCCAGCCGATCTTCCGTTTGCTATCCATGGTGAGGGCTCGCACGTACGATTGGGTTGTCCGGCATTGTGAGTTATAGTGCCGCTTGTCTATTCCTCGGCAGCCCTCCTTCGTGTAACCCAGTGGGTTGCATTTGGTCTCGTAAAAGTATTGCTTCAGCTGCCCATTGGCCACCGGGACCTTCTCCAGCACGGTTACGGTCTGGCCGGACATGTCGATAGCCGTCTTTTTGTCCACGGCCGTCACCCACTGGCTAATACTGTCGCACACGCTGAGCTCACCACGTCGCGCCGGGTCTGAGTGGCGCCGCACCCGCATCGACATGTTGGCGGCATCCAGGTAGTTTTTGTATTCCTCCAAGAGAAAGAGCAGCGGCGGCTCCAAAGGCACTTGGTTGCTGATCATCACACGCGATGCATACGTGTCGACGTCCTTTGACTCTGCCGGGGCCGTGGCTGCATTGCCGGGACCCCCCCCTCCCTGGCCCTGCGCTGCCTCACCCTCCACTTCCAGTAGCTCCTCGATCACCTGCTCGAACGTGTCCGTGAGCGAGGGCAGCGCTCCCCCACTCGGTGGAGTCCCGTGGCCCCGGGCGGCCCCCAGGTAGCCCTCGGCTCGGTGGCCCCCCACAACGCCCGGCACCTCTCTCATGGGCGCAGCTCTCATGCAACTGAAGTATGAAATAACCATAGTAAGGAACAGGATGGTCATCACTCTTCTGACCTGTTGGAACTGGAGATAGTGACAGATAGGGAAAGGCGTGTATAGGGTGGAGTGGTTTAGGGAGGAACAATGATGGGGAGTAAGAAAAAAAGGGGAGGGATGGAGAAAAAGCAGAGATTTAAAATTTAAAACAAACAATACTTCTATAAGAACAAGTACAAAACAACCATGAAACACTTTGCACTGATGCCTAATCATTACTGATGTTGCATTATTCTTCTGTTATCTATCAATTAGATCTGTTTTTCCAAAGTGCTTGTTGTCTCGTGTGCAGCCAGTAACCCTGGCATCCCGATCCTCTCATGTAAGCTGGGATCAGAGTTGCAGACCTAAAACCAGATTCCCATTTCGTAGCAACCGACCCACAACATGCCAACTTGTTATTTCTTTGTTGCATTTTTAGTTCCTGGCAATCAAGGCCCAGGGGAGTGTTGGCACTACTGACGCATCACACCGGATCTGTCCCCACACACACTCTACACACATGTACACACATAAACACACACAGAGCTAAATACAGAGGCTCAGGAGTATCATTAGGAGGACATGAGAGGCTCTCACCCACTCCCTCTTCCCTGCACTTCCCTCCTGCCTCCTTTCTCACCCTCCTCTCCTGCTCTAGCATCCCATCAGACTAACGCAACCCTGACTGATGTTAAGTGCTGGTGACCAGTGTGTGGTATTTATTACAAAAATAAGAGACTAATGTCACTCTTATGTTATGCATGAGAATGAGTTCAGATTCAATGTAAACAGATGGTTTAAGGACTACTTAGAAAAACTCCACTGCAATGCCTACATTCACCAGTACAGCTTCAAACAGTCTGCAAATGCTTTATTTCTAGCTTGCTTTACAAAACAAGCCTAAGGCACCATCAAAGAGTATGTTCCATGTAGAGGTCACCAGGTAAATTAAGAGACAGAGATTGAGGGAGAGAGGAAATTGTACTATAAGCGAAAAGAGACAATGCCATTCAGACACCCATGCACTGATTCATTCATTCATAAAAACTACTCTATGCCCAATGGATGCATTTCGCACATCCGGGTCAAGACATCTCCCAACAGTACAGTAAGATGCAGAGAAAGCCAGGACTTTCACTACAGCACGCCGCTAATCCTTCCATCTCTCTGTGACTATCCCTCACTCTCTTACCTCTCTGATGCCCCTATGAGTCACAGCAATACATCATGTCCGTCGACATCCCAAAACTCGCCGCAACATTCACAAACAATAGCACAGGGAGCATCCAAAACACCAGCACAACAAGAAGACATTCCTCATCTGCTCTCCTTCTTGAGGAGGAGGAGGGGCTGGGGGAGAGGGTGAGTGTGTGTGTGTGCGTGTGTGTAAGTAAGTGAGGGGGGGCTTTTTAAAAATAGCCAACGTCGCAGCACAGCTCGGCCAGCTCTCTGCATGGCGTCCTCCCGCTACCCTGAGCATCCTCCGGAAGAGGCATGGAGAGGATGCACTCATGGAGCGGAAAGAGACATGGCGGCACGCCCCTCTCTAAAAGGCATTTGTTTCATTCTTAATTGGCGTCTGGGGCCGTGGCTGCGATTTGCCAGCGCAGCGGTGACTGCCATGGAGACACGGCAGCTATAAATAGGAGAGCTGGGAGTCCCATGGTCTCGATTCAGAATATTGCAGCCTTCCCCTTAATGAGCGCCGATTCCCCTTGCTCCGTGACGTTTCACCTGTCGAGGTGTGTGCATGCATGTGCGTGCGTGTGTGAGAGGGAGTGTAAGCACATGCATTTGCATGTGGGTCTGGTAGGAGAGAAAGAGTTTGAGCCCCTTTCATTTTTTGTCCCACGTAGTCAAAAACAAGCACTAAATAAAATATAAATAAATTAAAAACAGGCTGGGATTACAGCTTTGGAGGACGGATCAATCCTAATCGAATGAAGCACAGAGCAAAATGTGTGTATGTGCTGCTTCTGCAGGTATGAAAAGATACTTCAGCCCACCAGCTTTTCCAGTCATGGAAAAAAAAAAACTTCTTACATTGTCAGCAATTACCTTCGCAGAAACTTCGGAGAGGATTTTAAAGTGCCGCCGAGGATTAGGACTTCATTGCGTCTTATGTCATACTTGCTCACTTCTTTGAAATACTTCCAAATGTGTTGCACCTTCAGGGACAGATGTATTTCTGGCAGCATCCTCTCTCTCTCTCTCTCTCTCTCTCTCTCTCTCTCTCTCTCTCTCTCTCTCTCTCTCTCTCTCTCTCTCTCTCTCTCTCTCTCTCTCTCTCTCTCTCTCTCTCTCTCTCTCTCTCTCTCTCTCTCTCTCTGAATGGCACTAATGTGGTTTTTATGTACACACTCGGCCACAGCCCAGCATCTGCCCCAGTTTCAGGTTGATCTCAATTACCAAACATCTGTTGTCCGTCTGATGAGGGATGTATTATATAAATTGCGAGTGCTATCGAATGATGGATAATATAACACCATCATTGGCGGGGTGATAGTAAAACTTGATAAACCTGGCACAGCACTAGCTCACCTGCTTGGACCTGCTTTAAAAAGCGCATATGGTCCTGATAACTCACCGTAGAAACCGAAGATAGATAGCTGTATCAGCGCGATCTTTTGGCTCTGTATTAAAAGCCACATGCACGTTGAGTGTGTAGCTTGAAACGACAGTAACTGGAGACTGAACGCTTTGAATGTGGACGGCACTGCATCTTATAATCCACAACTCGTGCGCCAAGGGGTGGGGTCGGGTGGGGTGGGGGGTGTTAGATATGATGTTGAGCGTCATTTCTCAGCATAACAACCCTGATGACGTCTCTTCCAGGTCTCTAAGGCGGTCTGGGCTGGGAGGTGGAGGATGGAAAGGAGGAGTGTTGTGGAGGGTGGCGGTAAAGGGGGTAAGTGGTGGTGGGGGGGGGTGCCACTCATCAGCTTGCAATTGCTTGCCATTCCTCTGGGGTCCCCTCTCACCAGGAACAACAAACAAATTTTTTTTCTAACCCTGCTATTTCCTGTTTCCATCCGGCGAATCAATATGGATTATGCTCTCAATCACCTTCCTGTTAAAACGCAATCTAGGCGGTGAATCAGTTTATTGCTCGGGGACCGAGCTGGCAATAAGCGAGACCTTGTTCAAACCAGAAGGGGGGAAACCAAATTACCACCATGGACACATTGTTCTGCTTTAATATGTTTGATGTGTGTCTTTCCTTCTAAAACTGCGTTGCGCACTCACAATATCAATATCCGGTCAATATAACGCAAACATGGTGTTTCATGATGTGTGCATGTACAGGAGGAGGGGGGTAACGATCTGCAGAACCAGCATGATGCAAACAGAGGTGGGACTTTAGCCGTTTGTTTATGTACCTCTTTGTGAACCCAGTTCTATCACCATGGAAGCCAGGTGCATTATATTCTTTTGAATATGCCACACACACCATTCCAACCAGCCAGAGCTCCTTCTATAGAAGTATCCCTCAAGCCTTAGGTAACCTTTGGATCCCTCTGTTTACAAAAGAAGTATGAATGTATAGTGATGACATGATATCTACACAGCTGTATTTGATAATGTATCCTCACACACACACACTGGAGGGCTTAGAGGGAGCACTCTCAGACACTTTTCATTGCTAAATATGATTGATCTCTGCTCGCACATGGCAGCACTACTACTTGGGAGGGAGGGGTGGTAGTGGTGGTGGTGGAGGGGCAGGCAGGTGGTAAAGAGTAATATGCACCTGCTCAATTGTTTAGACAGAAGCTGGTAGTACAGGGTGGTTTGCTTTGCACGCTCCTGGTTCCTCACAGCTCTATTTGCTTAAGTCTCCCTGCCATGCATGGATTATTTAAGAAATCCCCTCCAGGCAGATGAGGTTTGGGTAACATGAAAGTGTAGCGGGAATAACAGCTTTTTTTTTTCACAAAGACTATAACAAGCTTTAAAATAGATCCTAAGAAGGTATTGCAATTTCAAAAGATAAGCTCCTAGTTCTATGTATTTTTTTCTCTTAATTAAAGCAGATAATATTTCCAGATAATTAAATAATTAAAAAAAGCTGTAGAATCTGGCAGACTAATGTTTAAATTAGATGGAAACTCCAAGGGACTTCCACCAGGGGGCATTATTGCTTGAAAATTTTAAATGTCCTTACACCTCTCATTAGGCTTTATGTGCTAGAATTCAATGTTTATGGAAGAAACAGTTAATATAGTATTCTAAAATCATAATAATTTAAGCTATTTACTAGTATGCTTGGGTCCACTTTCCAATGAATAATTTACACATTTAATCTTGAGGTGTTTGATAAAAATTAAGCCAACTATTCCTGATCCAATGTATACAGTCCAGTTTGGGTAACATTTTTCGCTATCGGAGGTATTTTGGTTGTATTTTATTACGTGTTTCAATAAATACCAGTATAAACTACGTTATCCCAATGTTGAAACCTCGTAACACTACCTAACCTAAAGAGATTTCGTTTACATGAAATTTTATGTCTCTAGTTTCTGCCAACCTCGAACTGATTTGGTGCTAAACAAACCATTGAGATGGCTGCTTTGCTTCGACTATGCTATAGCTACAGGGCAGGCTAAGGATTAATCTTTGGGAGGGATCAAACAGCAGCAAATGGCAGCATGCTTGTAAAAACTTTGGCTCGGTCTTGCTCCATGTTAGCGACTGTAAGAATAAGGAAGGATCCTTTGAAGTACATCCTCAGGTAATTGTGGTTTCTTCTACAATGTAACACAGCTGTGCTGCAGACAAGCACAGGAACAAGACAGAGGATATGCTAAGGTCCTGCTGTATAGCTTCATCTATGACTGTTACGCTACTTGTTCATTTAGTCAACGAGCTTTTATCTTGAAACGGTTGAAGAACAAAAATAAAACATCCTGCGTTAGAGACTGCAACAGTTATAGTGCATATAAACAATGTCTTTATAGCTGTACTTCATGAGAAAGCCAGGCTTGATAGCCGAATGAAGGCAGTTAGGAAATTTTAGGGTGTATAGTTATGTCATTTACATTCTTTAGCATAAATGTCACAGAAACCTTTGAATTTAGTTTAGTCTGACTTTATTTGGTAGCGTAATTGCTTCCTTCTGAAGTTCTTAGGCTTCTTAGTTGGAGTCCTGCTGCCTCATGGAAAGTGGGGAACCAAACCAAATTAAACTTTAGTGTGGTAATGATTAATGTATAAGTTTCAGCTCTTCACGTAACAAGAGAAAGGACGAGCATTGGCAGGATCCGCCTTGGAAATATCATCCAAGATTGGCCAACTGTGATGCGCGTAGGTGTTGTTTTCATGTAAGCTAGGCAACTTTCTGGTTTAGCTACTGAAAACAAGTTCAACTCTGTGCTCATAGAAACATAACCACTTCCAAGTCTGACTAGAAGTGTGTAAACTTTTGATCCAACACAATTAGAAGAACTACATGCTTTTCTTGGGCAGGTACAATTAGCAACACAATCTAACAGTTTAAAATGCAGCTCAGGAGTTTTCTTTGTTTATACGCTAGGTGGCGCATTTGATTGCATGAAGCGCACGTTCAAGCCCACGTTTATTCTCTATACGAGGGGACGTAGTGATAGTGTAACACACGCATGCAATTGATTCTACATATTAATACAAGCACAAGCAAAAGATTCCATTTAATAAAAAGATCAGTTTCAATAAATAAAGTGGAAAAAGTCTCGTCTCAGATGATGCAGACAAATCAGAGTTATTTAAGCACACATATGCATCCTAAAAATATTCTAAAAATCCTCAGCACATTAGTTTCTGCCAGTATAAAACAATGGTCTTTCCTTCTAGTCAAGCAACCAATAATAAAACAGCTACTCAGAAGACTCACCATCAGGTCCAAGCTAATGAGAAATACTGACAGGCGGTTAAATAGTAACGCTCAAGAATCCCAGGAATATGAATCATTGCAATTCCCAGGAATGTCCAGTTTTGATTATTCAATGCTAAATTCAGAGCTCAGTGCAATTCCAGTGATGTTCTGATCTGTTCTGTAGCGCGCGCACAGAAAGTTGGATGTGAAACCTTTGAGAGTTGATGAGGCTGTATGGAAAAGCTAGACTGCCCTGTAAGCCTAACCCCAGAGCTCAAGTTTCCTATGAAAGTCTTATCCAGTGCACCAAACTCCACTTATACATTTAGTCTAGTACATTTCAAATGCACAACTACATTCGTCTGTCTACGTCTCTTTAGCAGCGGAAAGACCACAACAACACGCAAAGTGCTTCCATTTAATAACAGAGATGTCTAATTAAACTGAAATGATGTTTCAGGTGAGAACTGGGTTTGACTAGGTTTAACTTTTTTTTTTTTGCTGTTTTCTTTATATAAAAAAAGACCTCCACAGACACTCCGTTAATTAAAAATTTAACAGAAATGTTTACTTATGTTTTCTTAGTAATTAATGCATGACCAACAGCCTAGGGTTTTATTGCACAAGCGCTCAAATATGTTCCTTGATTACTTTTTTTTTACAAACTCAAACGAATGCAACCTACCTTTTTTTTACTGTCCAGTTCTAAAGGGAGACCATTCAACGGGACAGTGTCATCTGGGATGTTTTTTAAGGATCAAAAAAGAAGTTCCCCCGCGCGCGCGCGCAATCCCCCGTTTTCCCACCAAGCTTTAATTCCTCGCGCTGTTTTTTTTTGTTTGTTTTTTTGTTTTTGTTTTTTTGCCAAGCAGCAGCGCCGAGTTGTCGTCAGTCTGTTCAGCTTTGGAGCAGATAGATTAAATTATTGATGGCGGAAATCGCACGGGCGAGGTAATGCACTCCCATGACTGAGCGGATCCTTCGCAGGTCGGTTCAAGCGCTCTGGACGGCATGCTCGTTATACACACATACACACATGCACGCACGCACACACGCGCGCGCGCGCACACACACACACACACACACGGGGCTGGATTAATGCGCACCGCGAGAGCTCCAGAGCTTGAAATGACGGCTTAATTCCGGCAACTCTGATACCTCGCTGCACGGTGACGTAGACACACGTGACTCGAGTGAGTCGTGCAAGTTTAATAAACCGAAAGTGACGTGGTGCTACATCCTAAACCGCACACTACAGTGGGAAATTGTACAGGATCTATACTACTGGATCTATACTACAGTCTTAAGACGTACAAGATCATGTAGATATGAATCGCAGTCATGTTTTTACACGTATGGGATTCATGCGTTATTTCTGGGCGGCGCGCGCACCCCGTTTTTATTCTAATTATTATTTGCTGCATGCTTTTCTAAATACCGTATCAGGAATATCAAGAGCAAATTCACCACAGAGTTTTTTTTCCCGACTTTGTAATCTCTATGGATGTTGTTGCTGAAATGCTCAGGGGGCTTCATTCATTGCTTGGGTTGCCATTGTTTTCTAGTGGACCCAGGATGGGCTCAAATGAAACACCTTCATGTGAAAGGACCATAGATTGTACCGTGAAAATGGATAGTTGCTTTTGTGAGTCTAAAAAAAAAAAAAAAAAAAAAAAAAAAACAGCTTCAAAGTGAAGCGGTTCCTCCTGCTTTCCACCACATCAAGGTCCTATTCTTGTCTGGAGATCTCCTGTGGCTGATATCTTAATCTATTGTCAGTTGTCTATTGAGCACCTTTGTAACCTGCAAGAAGAGCTTGTCTGCCAGATGCTGGCCCAATGGTTTAAAAACACACAAAACATATATTTCATAGTCAGCCATGTTATATAAATTGAAATGGACTAGAATGACTAATAACAAATTCTCATATATTTCAAAGCAGTCAAGGAATGGTCATATCTTAACCTCTTAAACTCCCAAGTCCTCATGCCCAGACCTCTATCAGTACAACTGGAAGGGGTTAAACGACTTTTTTGGTATTTTCGTTAGTATTAGGATTAATTACTTTATTTAATAACTCCATGTTTGAGTCCTTTTCTGTTTGCTTGTGATTTTTTCATTGAAGCTGTTGGACTTCTAGTGTGAGATTTATATCGGTGTGATGAGATCGCTGTGTGTTGGTTGTAATTATTCTCTGTCTGAGGTAATGAGGTTGAGGGGTTCAGATGTAGTTGGTCCCAGCATGGGAGAGGATGCTAACACCTGCTCTAACACACACACACACACACACACACACACACACACACAAACACAAACACAAGCAAGCTCATTTCCCATTCACAATCACACGACAAATATGCAAATATGCTTAAATACATTCACACAAACTCTTATGCATGTACGCTATCACCTTCTCCCAGTTGCACACACTCATGCTTCCACCCTCCTTCAAATCTCTGTAGGCATAAGCCAAGATGAATATAGCTGCTACCCATAGGATCACAGGAGGAGACGGTAAACTGTGGGTGACAAAGAGTTGCATCAGCAATTGCTGAGCGACGTGACTCCAAGAGAAGGAAAAAAAGTAACCTCGAACTTCACATATACAGCACACACACCTACACACACCTCCCATCTTTTACAGACACAGTGTGCCAAGACTGCTCCAGCCAGGTAATTCATAAATAAATCACTCTGCTTCTCATTAGGTGCACAAAAACCATAGGTCTCATGCAAAACTGCAAATACAGCACAATGCCAGCTGCACAGAGGCATGACTCAAAGAAGTTTCTTATGATACTAAAGAAAAATGATTATCAGAACACATAAGGTAGTTTAGTGTTTAGCGTCCAAACATTTTTATCATATAGATGTTTCATGTAACAATATATGCTAAGATAGCAAACTAAAGTTCATCTAAGTAAACTTATGTAGACATAATAATCCAGTTTTCAGGCATAAAAACATATCACTCGGATTCTCCATCGTCATGATGCTTGTCCCAGTGTTGTCTTCTGAAGAAATGTGTTTGGCAGGAGAGTGAGATGAGGACCACGTTGAATGTTGAGAGAGTCGGAGCGGCGTCAGAAGCGATGGCCGTGTCTCTATCCAATAGGTCGGGTCGCTAATGACGTCACCTCAGCTTTCTCAAAATCTCTTTTTCTCTGTCGTTCCTCTGCAGGACTTCCTCAGGAATCCAGACTTTCCCAGCACGATCCTCCAGGGAGGTGAGGCACTTCCTTGTCAAAATACCTTTGGTGCCCTAAAGGTCATGAGCAACAACCTATGAATCAACTCTCTAACATAAAATTATGGTTTGGAATGGAATGTGTCTTTTATGGTTCAAGGAGCAGGTAACAGAAACGTGAGCAGTGACAAAAAATCAGTTTATCAGTTGCTAGCAGAGATTATACAAATGTAAGAATTCCAGTGCTATTACATTTATTTTTTAGTATTTATTCTGGCTCAATGAAATGCAATCACATTATGATGTTACAATTTTCAATAGAGATAAATGCACCTTTAAGCATAGACTAAACATGGACTTTTTGGGATAAACAAAGATGCATTGAAGATGATAAAACAATAGGAAAAATTTAAATAGCTGAACAGGAACATCATTCAACATATCCATTCTCTTTTGATGGACAGCTTGCGCTAAATGTGTTGCGTACATGCTTATTACAGAGAATTACATTTTTACTTTGTCACACCACAGAAATCAATGAGTCGGCCAATGAAGCTCTATCCCCATCCTATGGCCTGCCTGATCCTGGGCACTTCAGAGAATGGTATGTCAGTAGATGGTGGGAAGAAGGGGGCGTGACTCACTCAACCCCACCCTCTACCATGTCTCATCTTGCTCTGTACTGAAAGATTTCAGGCTCTCAATCAGCAAAAACAGCAAAGCAGAGCGATAGGCTGTGTCATAATCTAATGTAAACTGATTAAAAACCTGAGCATCAACTCACAAACATCCTAAAGTTTTTTTATTGTAAAATATACTTATATTGCTTTTAATTTATCCCTCATGGCATACATTGCCTCTTCTGGTAATCAATCCACAAGACTACCACAAGCCTTCTGCACCATCCTGTCCTTCCTTACCAGCTGGTAATTTAGCAATTCCAAACATCTGCACCTGTGGCATGCCTCTAGGTAATTTTACATAATTAAATAGACGTAGTTAAATTTCAAATCATTGGCATTGCTTGGATTAGGAATTCCAAAGCCAAACCTCCAAACAGAGAACATAAAATCCTCCTATTTTAGTCAGCCACGGGCTATCTAAATGAGTCGTGTTAAGTGCACTAAATATATTCTGAAAAATAGCCAAGGAAGCTGCCTTTGCAACAATTCTTTTAGACCCATGCCAACTCAAAAGCACAAACATCCCACCATCCTACCTACTATTTCAATCTTACACATACACACACACAAAGTTCGGTTGCCAACAACATAAAGGTACAACACAGGCAAGCATGCAAAAGGCATCTTGCGTACATACCCGAGCAGTGACGTTGGCGAATAGTTAGTTAGAGGATTCCGTAGTGCAGCCCCAGTTGCCAGGCACCGGCACTAATGCTGCTCTCCAGCTCTCCAATATTGCAGAGAGAGAATCACTTCATTTTATACCAACGATTAGAACACAGGTGGGTGGGAAACAACTAGAAAAGCCAAACATGCAGGGAATAGGCCCATCTCCAATATGAATGTTTTGTGGAGGTCAATGCTAGAATCTCTCTCTCTCTCTCTCTCTCTCTCTCTCTCACTCACACACACACACACACACACACACACACACACACAAACACACACATATGTATAATAACACTAAAAACCCTGCACCCCCATGCACATTTACGCAACATTTCTCAACTAGACCAAATAAAACATATTGCTCACATAGTGCAGTTAAATAATGATATAACGAGGTCCAAAGGAAACAATAAGCTGCACCAATCAGATTCACCCAGACAATCTCCATCTCTATTGCTATCTATCAGAGCTGAGCTGCACGCCTCTGTGACAGATGAAGGGAAAAAAACGTCATCCGTGCAGCCTTTACCTTTTTCTAACACATTTAGCTGTAGACATGTCTAAATCACTCTGCTATATTAAGTTGTCAGCTGGGCTGCGTCAAATGCTAAAAATACATTTCTTCCGCCCCTTCAAGATGTTGGCTGAAAAATTGATTGGATTATTTTGTGTGAATAAAAAGGTACAGCTTGTATTTAAAATAACAAAAAACGTAGTCCACTACTACGGAAACTATTATTATTATTATTAATAATAATAATAATAATAATAATAATAATAATAATAATAATAATAATAATAATAAACGCATTTTATTTTGTACATTTTTTTTATTTTGATTGCTGAGCCCATAATTTCCTGAGGAATTCAACGTAATCTCAAGAGCAATTTTTTTTCTGCGCCAGAACAAATCCACGCATCTATTTATTGTCTCATTCAAAATAACCTGATTATCGGATATACGCTACAGTTTCGCAATTAAAAAACGTATATGACTAGATTGTAGCTATATTTATATATTTATATGTTATAAAAACAAGTAAAAGAGAGCGGAGCAGATCAATATATTGAAACCTGGCTTTTGTGGAATGAAACCTACCATTGTTTAGATTTGTTTTAGATGCGCGCCCGCCCTAACTCTGCAGCTCAGAGTGCGGAGAGAGCGAGAGAAAGAGAGAGGGAGAGGGAGATTCTCGTTCAGATGACACAACCCCATTTATGGACTGGTCCGATGACGTACATTGCAGAAAGTTCTATTAAAAAAAAAAAAAAAAAAAAAAAAAAGCCTTTCGTACATACAAAGTGTGTCGTGCCCACACCCCCACCCCCTTGCCCACACCCATACCCACACCATAAGCCCACATCTCTCTCTCTCTCTCTCTCTCTCTCTCTCTCTCTCTCTCTCTCTCTCTCATAAAAAGCAAAAAAGTAAAAAATAAAAAAACAAATCCCCACAAAAGGATGAGAAAACACACGACTCCAAACAGAAAATAAATATATTTCATCATAAGCACAAACCCCACACAACCAACGCGCACACAAGCCAATTCAAGGGCACGTTTTTTCAACCCTAAAAATAAACATGTTATATGCAAGCTGAACATCGTTTCGTTATAGCATGCCAGGAGCAAACGACCTATCCACATATTTGCAATGCTATCAAATTTCTTCTCATTTTCTGGAGTAATAATGCAATGCACAATAGTAATGCTTTAACTGACAATAGAATAAACATTAAGCATTAAACATTAAACACGATTAATTCCTATTATTACAAATTCTGTTCAGTGGTCTGACCTGTTCACCAAACACTGCCTAAATATCCGTAAGTGCACACATTAAATGGTTGCAATTAAACGCCATCACATTATACCTTGTAATTATACAAACACACGAGGAAGCACACAAATATTTTAATGAAGAAAATTACCCGAATTTACCAGAGATGCAACGCGATAGAGGCTCGTGAGCCCCGGACAAAAGGTTGGGGGAAACGATCATAAAGAACTAAAATGCAGATGAAATAGATAAAATAAGACATGTTCCGCATGATGGCCTCTTGATTAAAGCTGGAGAAGCTGGAGATATCTCTGGCTTTTCTGCCTGAATGTCTATGCCATTAAAGCCGCTATGCCCTTAAAGCACAGGTTACATCCATAACCGCCCACTACCGTCCTGAATAACATGTCAAAATAATAGGTACCTACTGTTCTGACATGCTAGTTAGGAAGGTTGTATGCAGTTTTTAGGTGAAGCCATGAGTCTTGCATGGAGCAGAAGCGGATACAAGGAAAAGCGGAAGAAAGAAAAGGATAAGGAGCGCCGCTCGTATCCATCGTCTCTCCCTCTCTCTCCCTCTCTCTCTCTCTCTCTCTCTCTGTAACCGAGACAAATTATTTAAACTTATTCGGCATCAAAAGTCACCAAACCGGGAGCGAGGTTTTCCTTTTTAAAAACGCTGACCATTCGCTTTCTCTCTTTGCCCATCTCTCTCTCTTTCCGCTTCCTTTCCGCCGCTCGCTTGAAGCCCCTGTCTCAGCCATTTCCCCTTATCGGGCAAATCTTATCGGCGCCTCCATCTACCGAGCCGTGACAAACGGCGATGTGTGACCACGCCTATCCCAATTCCTATTTCGTTTATATGGAAAATAAATATGCGACTTTTAAAAACCCCTTACGACGGGCGATTATGGTTTTGTCTGTTGACCTCAACAGTTTAAACGGAAGTTATTTGTTTTGTTTTGTTTTGTTTTGTTTTTCCCCCAGTGATTGTGCGGATGTGCGCGGAAGCCAGAAAGGAGCAGGTGATGCTGGGATGAGGACTGGAAATCCAGGCATGAATGAAACGGAGGAGCGCGCATGTAGTAAAAAAAAACACTCACTGTAGAAACATAACCAAGAGGACGTAGTGCGAGGACACACTTACCAACACAGATTACACAGATATCCATGACTGCACCAGCACTTAGGAGCGATGCAAAGGGTTAACGATCTAGCTACGCAAATGAAACCATATTTAGACTGGTCGATAATCACAAGGCGAATCCAGCAAAAGGATAGACAGACAGACAGACAGACAGACAGACATACAGACGGACGGACAGACAGATAGACAGACAGACAGACAGATAGATAGATAGATAGATAGATAGATAGATAGATAGATAGATAGATAGATATTTTAAATGAGACACGCATTATTACCCAGCCACCACCAACAAAATGCAAGTAAGCATGTCACGATTCATTCACTGATTTTCCGCATATACTGTACGATTATGGTGAGATTTGCATACGCACAAAAACAAAAAAGAAAAAGAAAGAAAAAAATGCAAAAAAGATAGGCAAAAATAGAAAGCTAATTTCTTGCATAAGGTATACAATGCACACATTTACCTTTTTTCGGGTTATTCAACAAATAAATGTATAATTTGTTGCATTATCTAAAAAGCGTAATACAAACAAACGCCAGTATCACATCTTCATGAATGACTCATAAGAACCTCCTGCTAAACTGGAGCAACTTTTTTAATCACTACAATCTACATGTTACAGCTGCTGCACGATAAAATGAAAAAATAAAACAAACACATAGGTTGGTCTTTTAGCAAAGTCAAAGAACTGAGGTATATAAATGAAGATATCTTAAGATATTTTTATACCATTTGCTTCACAAGTCGCTGTCCTCTCTGTACAGACTCCCCCACATCAAGCATCATCCCTAACCTTATTCCCAACAGCGTGACGGAACCTTTCATAACCACAAACCAAACTTCAAATATAGGAAAAGCCATATCATATTTCCGTGCTGATGTAAAGACAAGCCCCCGCAAACATGCTTGTAGCTACGGTGGATCAAAACGGAAACGCTTCTTACCTGTTTAAGAGCCGACAACCACTATCAGTGGTTAGATCTCCACGACCAACACTCGCATCTCCCAAAGTTAACGCTGCGCACCAAGTGGAGCTGGAGGAAGAAGCAGCAGCGCAAAGACTTCAACTTTAACACCGAAAGAAAAGCGTCCACCAAACTCCAAGCAAAGCAAAGCAAGCAGCTCTCTACTGACTCTCCCTCTCTTACTCTCCCTCGCTCTCACTCTCTCTCTCTCTCTCTCTCTCTCTTCGTTTTATTCTCGTTCACAGGGGCTTCCTAGAAAAGAGTGTGCTTCCTGTTTTTTTTTTTAAACAGGACCAACGTGAAACAGCTCCCTAGCTTTTGTCAAAAGGATTTGCAAAGCACAATAGGCGACGTCCAGTCCTGTGTTAAAAGTTAAAAGTCCGTTTAGCGACTCCGGTGCCTCTGTCCAAAGTGCTGAAATCGTTGCAAAGCTATAAGGTTACACTGAGGCAAAAAAAAATCTATACTTTCTTTAAATGTCACTTGATATGGCTTTACTCTATTGCTTCCCCACGCCTCGTCACGTGAATATATATCCTTGCCAAGCCCGTCCTGTAAATATTTGATCACATGCTGGCGGGATGTTTTCTTATACAAAAGAAGCACTTATTTCAAAAGGCCACTTGTCTTTCCACTAACAGGAGTCCCCAAATCCCACTGTAACAGGTCCCGTTCAGTAACGCGCTTTGATGCGCAGCACCGCTCATGTCCTGCAGGGCACATCGACATGTCTACACATGTTGCTTTTACACTGACATCGAAAAGAGAAAAAAAGGCACATTTAGTACAAAATGGAAAGACAAAAACCCCAAACACCGACAGTAAACAAAGCAGACAGTTTGGCACACCACCAAAAAAAGATGAAAAATACCCATTAAAGTGGTTATTTAATCAAATCCTTTGTAAACCTCTTAACATTTCAGGCTCCGATTTTTTTTTATAGACAGAGCAAACAGAGTAGTTGAGCAACAGTTACATTGTTGGCCATAGTATACCCAGCCATTAGCCTTTACTACTGGCGTCCATAAGCAGGAGACCACCCATCCAACTACTGTTCTATTTACCTACGAGCCCTTTTCTGCAAGCAATGTCAATTTCAGGGCACACTGCATCCCGCAAGGGTAGCTGATTCCTGTCTACTTACCATTTTCCCCCCAATGCTGTGCTGGAGATAGCAGTGTTTTAATATCCACACGCTCCAACAGATGCTGGTAGGTAATGTGTCTTGTTTGAAGTCATCATACGACAACTTCTGCCGTGCTCAGTAAATCGCCCACCACTTGGGTGACTTATGAATCTAATAACCCTCTTTTGCAATATCCGCGTGCTTTAAACTCCCTGACACCTCAGCTGCTTTCTGTCGATAGGACAAACAAGTCAAAAAAAATAAGAGAGAGAAAGACGCGATTGAATAACTCCCCAAAAACGGATATATTGGCTCTGTTTGATCGGTGAACACGCTCAGGCGAACGCCTTAACGTGATTGAAAATCACGCACACACGGTGAAGTTTTGGCGCGCACGAGCGAAACTGACCGGCAAAATCTCTCTCTCTCTCTCTCTCTCTCTCTCTCTCTCTCTCTCTCTCTCTCTCTCTCTCTCTCTCTCTACTTGATAGAGCAATTAAAACACTGACCGGAAAAGTTAAGATCCCGAGCGCAAGTGCTCCTTTTGATGTGACCCGCCGCCTCACTGCACGCCCTATATAGCGCGCGTCATAATGTCAACTTCACGCGCACTTTCCGACGTGTTCTGGATGAGATGGTCCTGAGTCAGGTAAGAGCAAAATATTTATCCAGCATCCAATAATACATTATCTTGCATCAAGCCAGAATAAAGTTTAGGGCGACTTGTTGCTGCATAAAACCTGAAGCTGAAAGATGATCAGAGCAAAACGTGTTTTAAGTGCATACTTACATCTGTGCACCACTGTCTGAACGCCTCCTTGTTTAAGCACTAGTGTGAGAACGGAGGTGAAGTCCGCGTCGATAGTCAAGTATGGTCGTAACTTGTGTAGAACGGTATCTCTTTCCTCCGCGTTCTTTTTTTGTGTCGTCAAGAGGAGTAACGGTTCATTTTGCAGCCGCGAACTCTGAGCGCAAACGTTGTGTGTTATCAGGAAAATTCCATCAGTCGCACGGTGTGCGTTCACACAGCTAATTGTTATGCAGTGACGAGGCGATATGCTTGCATGTGTCCTACAAATGTGCTAGGAAGTATCATGAGTAATAGGTGGTATTTACCCGAGATTGAACTTCAGCACAAGTTGGAAAAGATTTAAAACAGTATGTCAGAAATCTCACACGGTCACAGAAAGAAGTGTGTGAGCTACAGGTAATATACCACACCTACACACACACACACACACACACACACACACACACAAAATACACACACACGCACACACATACACACACACACACACACACACACACACACACACACACACACACACAAACACACACACACACAAACACACACACACGTGTCAAGAAGGAAAAAAGAGTGTAACAGACATGCCTAAATAGAAAGCACCCAAAAACTTACATAGAATATCTGATGATAGATTCCCATGCTCAGATATTCAATATATACGCAAGAACCATAGTTAAAACAACTTATTTTTAAGCCCCCTTATATTATACATATTCATGCTTATTTATAACAAATATCAAGAATATTCACAGCAAAACAGCTTTTGTGTTGCCTCTAAGCCTTATTAGTACTTGACTGTCAGGAGTGAACATGCAGGTTGTGTCAACTTCAGACAGCTTGAACCCTAACAAAGCCATGTAACTTACAATTTGATTATAAGACATGACACCACTTTATCGGTCCATTGCTCTTCTACTCACACTTCACAAACACTTTTATGTGTTGTAACCTGAGACACTTAAGAGCCTAGCATGGGGTCAGTGGCAAAGGAGTGCCCCAGATTAACTTTGATCAGCATGTTCAAATGCTGGTGGGTGTAACGGAGAGACGTCCGTTTTTTAAGATGATGCAGATGGATGGTGGGGGAGGGCGTCACATTGGTCAAGTTCAGTAGGCTGCTCTGATGAACACTGCTAAATATCATACCATGCTACGACAATATTAATCATATCTTTTAAAACGTAGGCGGCCGGGGTTGGTCAGTAGACTCATATAATGCGAAGTCGAACACCTCCTTCACACTAAGTTGTACTCTTTTTCCTCTGTTTTTTTTTTGTTGTTGTTTTTTTTTAATCATAGTGGCATTCACAGCATTGCTCTGGTCTTCTCTTGCTCTCTGTTCTGCTTTCTCTCCCACAGTTTTCACAGGCTCCGTGGCTGACTCACTCATGGCTCTGCATGCCACCCCTGCCCTCCCCCACACCTCTCGTGTACAGATAGTGCCTTCTGAATGCCAGTCATCTGGGATACTACCCTCTTCTGTCCTCTCCTAGCGGGTGCTGCCCCTGACCTGCTCTCATTGTGAATGCCAGAATGCTAATGATCTAAAGTAGATCGTTAGCACATTATTTTATTTTTTATCATTTATGCATGCCTCATGCAAGCACAGAAAGTGCTGGGACTACTGAAGGCATCAACGCCACTGGACAATTTTATTTTAGCAATTGAACAAAATATTATTGCTGTGTACCATGCTGTAGAGATCACTACCTATACTTCATTAATGCAACACAGCACTCAGTTTCAGGCCAAAGCTCCATAGTAACAGTCTTACATGATTCTGAGTTTGTTTACTGCTCTGGTTTCATTTCCTTGTGCCTCATTTAATAGTTTTTCATAGCAATTTAATATGAAATTTAAAAAATGGCTCCAATTAATTGATGAATGCATGAATGAATGAATGAATGAATGAATGAATGAATCATTAGTAATCCTGGTCAGGTTTACAGAGGATCTGGATGGCTTGTGATTTGGTGGGAATGCAGCTTGGATGGGATGCCAATCCATCTCAGAGTACCTAATACATACATACAAATGTTTTTGAAAACTACTTAGGGTCCATCTACTGACATGGGTAGATGGACCCTAAGAATCTGAGGTGGCAACAGTATATTTTCCCAAACTTCTGCTCTCCTTTTCCACTGATGGCCGTGTTATCATTCAGATTTGAACTCACCAGTTAACTAAGTTTCTTTCCCATTGTGCCACTCTCATTCTTCTCATTATTTCATTCATATTCATTGATTAGTTCAAAAATATATAAAATATAATAGGAAAATTAATCAGTGTTAGATTTCTGCTAATTGGTTAATACAGTACAATATTTTACCTACAAGCCACTTGATTTAAAAGGATCAGCACTTCCATCTTGCTTTGACAAATATACGTAAAGTAAAGGGTTCATTAAAATATAAACAGTCTATAGTCAGGCCCAATCAGAATCATCCTATTGGAAGGATACATCAGGCCAGTCTTAGCTAAATGACTCTGTAACGAGGAGAAACTGAATATAAATCAGACAAACAATTCCTTCAAACTGCTACAATAAATATTGTATCTGTATTTATATATAACGACTAATTTATATATAACGACTAATATATAAATTAGTCGTTATATATAAATACAGATACAATATTTATTGTAGCAGTATTTATATATAACGACTAATTTATATATTTTTAGAAATGGTTGCTTATAAGAAAATCATTGGCTTCTATAATGTAGACTTGTTAACCTCAAGCACAAAGAGTTAATGAAACACAGCTTTCTTTTCCCACAGTTTCAGTGCTTCAAAGCCACATTACGACTAAAGGAAATAAATAAATAATCCACATAAAATGCCAGTATTTGGCAAAACAGTAGATAATATCGACCAAAGATCTGCTGCTTTAATAATAAAGCCTACCCTGTGCTCATCCCAGGATATTTATTCAAAATCCGCTCACACTTAACATCCTTATCAGACACTCAGTACTTTAGTACTCAGTCTGCACTGTACTGTTTTCTACACCTGTACACTATAGTGATACAATCTGGTGTCACCAAGAGGAGGATGGTTTCCTTTTGATTCCTGTTTCTCTCAAGATTTCTTCCTTATGTCAGCTGAGGGAGTTTTTCCTCACCACTGTCATCTCTGGTTTCTTTATTAGGGATCCAAATCCACTGACTGGATTTCTATAAAGCTGTCTATGGGTAAAAAGCACTATACAAATAAAATTGAATTGAGAGTTAGGATTCCTAATTAAACATTACAGTTAAAGCTCTTTTACCACCAGAACTTGTGTTAAATTTTGTAAGAGCATATGTATGTGAAGAAGTGAATGTTCACTCAAGAGCAATAATGAGAATCATAGTGTTTTAAACTGATATTTGGTGCAATATTACATTTAAAAGTGCTTGTAAACAACCTAAGCTCAGAGAACAGCACATGAATCCTAATGAAGTAATGAACTAAAGCTATGGCCGTTGTCTCCATTTCACACTCTGACCTTAACCATTTACAATGTTTAACACGTGTTGGCTTATGCAAATTATTACAATTTTACAATCATTTGTTTGTTTGTAATGTTTGTTTGTAAGATCTACTAAATTACTACATAGGATGCTAGCTGAAACTAGATATAACTCATGTAAAAGTCCTGTTGATTTATTTATTGATTGAAAAATGTCATTATTTATGTATCAAGCTGCATGTCAGATTTCCTAACATGGTTGACAACAATATGTGAATGATGCTGAAAAATGAAATGGTGTCTTGATGTAATGATAAATGATCAATACATTGTATTGGCTGATTGTCTAGTGAAAAGCATTTTCCCACTTTCCCTAACCTCGTATTTGTTCAGTCTGTATGGGAATAATGCTGTTAGATTTAAAATAAAGGGCACTTGATAATAAACTTATAAGTAAGGAATAAAACACAAGAAATGCTGTTATAGTAAGTTGATGATCTTCTAATAAAAGCACATCCTGAAATGGTTTACCAAAGCAAATTGGCAGTAATTGCTATTTTGTTTTTATACTAATAGTTTACAAGACAAGTTCTTGTTACATTCACAGCATTTAGCAGACACCCTTATCCAGAGTGACTTACAATTTTCTTTCAATTTATACAACTGAGCAATTGAGGGTCAATGGCTTTGCTTAGGGGCCCAGCAGCGGCAGCTTTGTGGACCTGGGATTCAAACTCATGACCTTCCAATCAGTAGACCAACACCTTAACCACTAGGCTTTTGAATTTTATTGGAATAGTGCTTTTGACAATGGACAATATTACACAGCAGCTTTAAATTATTATACAAATTCAGAATATTCATTATAAACTTTAAATTTATCTTTATGCCTATCGTGTAAGCCAGAGGCAACAATAGCAAAGAAAAACGCCCTGATATGTTATAGCAGTTTTAAACAGTTGTTTAATCACCAAACTGTCTTTTCTCTCTTTGTTGAAGTTACTACGAATGTTTGTCTTGTTACAGAGAAACCAGAACACACAATCATCGGTCCTGAATAATTTTTCTACTGCAGAGAAACTGCTTTAAAATCAAACTGACACTGGAGACTCCTTTCATAAATAACTAAACACAACTTGAAAGAAAACACCTATAGAGTTTGGTTTTCTTTGTTAAACAACAACTAATTTCTCATCTGTTTATTATTTACCTTAGATTATATAGCCAACCATAAAAGTTCCTGTGAAGCTGTTACTAAGTAGATTGAGAGCATTAATGTATACCTACAGTATGATTTGAATTACAGCCAGTGCTACTGACAGAGCTGCTCTTAAAGAAACTTATTCAACATGTTTCAACCACCTTCTGATTTAAAAGCTGTGGAAAGAGTTCAAGTTAAACAAACGTCGTAAGCAGGAATGAGTGATGCTTCATAAGTGTTTGAACTGGAAAAGTAATAAATAGTAATCTAGCCACATACACTTGTTCACATCTAGTTCATGTGAATTTCTCATGAGTTCAGGTTGGTTCCTGAGGTGAGAAATCACGAAAATAATGAATAGTGGATAAATAAAGACAAAATAGAATCTATCTTGCTTAATCATTACACTTTTCAATATGATCTTACAATTAATTGATTTAAAAGTTTCCTAAAGTGTCTCTGAAACATAAAAAGTTATAAATAGATTGTGTGATAATTACATTTTAAAACAAGTGCGTGAAAGAACGCATTGTTACAGCTGTTAATTTAGTCTTCCTAGGGTCAGTATCACTATTCAAAGTTTATTATTATTATTATTATTATTATTATTATTATTATTATTATTATTATTATTATGTTTTTTTAATTACATTTTTTCTTGATAATTTATTTATTTATTTATTTATTTATTTATTTATTTATTTATTTATTTATTTATTATAAAATGTGAACCATACCACCGTGTCCTTGGAACTATGGGAAAACCCTGGGGGAAAAATGGCAGCAGTGTCAGGATATATGAATCTCTAGCAGGTCCTCTGCCTCGTTTACATCACTAAAGTTCAACTCCTGTCTCAACTAACAAATATATTTGCTACTATTTCCCCAAATTTAAACAAACCAGTAGACTACTTTAAACTTTAAACCACAACCCTAACCAGGCATTTACTAAGGATGACTGAATGAGCACCGGTTTTGTTTTCATATGAGCTTCATATGAGCTGCAAATTCCTACCAACATGAAAGAAGTCCAGATTCAGAACTCTAGCCTCAACAAGATGCACTGAAAACCTTTTGGGAAAACTTTCTAAACAAAGTACAACTCCTCTTATAACGTACCTGTATTTCTATCCATCCATTACAAACACATGATATGTTCATTCAGAATATTGGTTTCCTACTCATTCGTATCACAATTGCCAAAATTAAATGTATTATATGTTTATTTATGATGCACATATGTTTATGTGATGCACTGCTGCAGTTCATTTCGTAAAAGCATTTAGATAGAAAGTATTTATTTTTTAAAAAATGACGAAGTTTATTTCTAACTACACTACTATAATACAAGTGGAGCCAAATGATTAGTTTTAATATTGTCATGTAATAATAAGGCACTTACAAGGTAATAGATGGATTATGAAACTTGTGAGGCATAACTGCATTGTTAAAGCATGAACTGTATATACCTATATACATATCTATGTTTTCACAAAGTCTTTTACATATGTAAAAGTAAATCAGTAAATCAACTGATTTTTTTAATAAACACTGTGTTCAACTGATCTCTTAAGTGAATTTTCTACCAAGCACTAAATAATAAAATGATTGACAATACAGACAGCTTGTTTCTTTCACTCTCAGTTTTATGCCAAAAAGTCAAGGAAAGGTCTGGTCTCTGAGGCACCTTTCCTCCTCTCTGCTTGTGTCCCTGTCTCTCTGTGTCTGTCCTTGTCTCTGCCCCTGTGAGTCATAAGCCTGGACTGGGCTGCAGAGCTTTCAGGTGACACTCTTCCTCTCTGTGCCGTATTAGAGCAAAGCTCTAAATAAGATGTGATGTGAAGCTGACCGCTTACAACATGGGCATAGCTTCCCTTCATGCCAAAAGCCTTTTTTGAAGCATTGTAGTCTTTTATTTGTCATCTGTCACATTATAAGATAAAAAAATGTATAACAAAGAGTGTCAACCTGCAGGCAGATTAAATTCGACAGCTATACAGTCTATATCCTAAAAATAAAATAAAATGATCCAAATATAAGAAAAGATTGCTTGTCCTCTATTCATTTTGGTCATTTATTATTTTACTTTTTTTATTATTACTATTTTATTAAAAATGCCACCCTTAAAAGTTTCACTGCAAATATGGTTCATGTAGCGTTTTGTTTCTACAACTAGCTTTTATAGTCACATTTTTTATAGAACCCACTTTTAAAAGGTAATGTTGACATGTCCCTAATGTCCCTGGTATCCACAGCTTAAAGTTACACCTATATAAGCATGTAAGAAAGTGTAAGACAGGAATATTAACCAGAAATAACTTAAGAGCTGATTTATAAACAAACTGATTTGTGAAACTTTTAACTGATCAGTAAAGCTACACACATCAATTAAACATGACTACTGGAAAGAAATGGCCCGGAGAACGAGGACAAGTCTTGCATGAATAATGAAGATTTTGAAATATTTTCAGAAAGAAGAACAAAAAGAAAAAACATTGCGTTGCTTCTGCTGCCAAATTGCTTTTGGGAATGTAAAAAAACAACAACTTCAGCTTAAAGGTCGAAAAGGATTTCTGAAACATCGTGACAAGGACTTCTGCATATTCCATCACTGTGATGTATAAAATGATTACTATAATCTTCACAGTGTAAATAAAGGTGTGAACTGATCTTCACACCAGAGACATAAGTGACATTTTGTGAAAGATTTTAATGGCTGTACCTGAACTCTACCTATACTACAGAATAACATCACATGCTAAGGTGTGTGCCTACAGTCCTGAGGATTATAGATTTTTATTCTAAATTTCATCTGTAGACACAGTTTTATGTTGTTGTTGTTACATAGGTCACCTGAGCGTGCTTGTTTGTGGCAGTTAATTACATCTGGGCTTCGTCTGGTCTCTAGAATCATTATGAGATTTGAAGTGCGCGGCGGCTGAAAGAAATCCGCCCGTCAGCAGTTTTGAACCCCCTCCTTTCACTGCCTTTACCGACAACTATTAAGAGCGGATGGGTCCTCGGGGGGACGCTGTATCATTTTTCGGTTTCAATTTGTGTTCCATAAATATCAGTAATGAGGCTTGCGCATCATGACTTACTCGTACCTGGCAGTAAAAATAACCTCTGGCAGTAATGGGGGTGGGAGAAAATGATTCAGGGACAGACTGTACAGCTGAATGAGCATCACTTGTTCCACCATTCATCTCTTACTCATTCTCTCTCACCCTGTCAAAATTGCATTTTTTGGACTTGAGCATCATGCGCTATCAATGTATGAAAATTATAAAGAGATTGACAGTTAATATTAATACATATGTATGTTTAGTGCTTCCTAAGAAATAATAGACACACATTTATTGCTTTGCAGGCCAGCATACAGCCAAAGACATGCAGGTATTCAAGGTTATGACATCATTAGACTGACAAAAGGTAGTGTTCTGACCAAACCTAAATGCTTTTGCAGTGAATCTAGTCTTCAAAAGTCTTTAATATTTAAGGTCCCTGAATCCCAGACTGCCTCAGCACTTGATAGTTGAGGAATTGGATCTTGAAAAGAATTTGCTCGCTGATCAAATACTAATGTTTCTATTATACACACATACATACATACATTCATACATACATACATTCATACATACATACATACATACATACATACATACATACATACATACATACATACATACATACTGTATGTTTCACTGACGTTACTGAATAATTCACAGTAGTTCTTGAATCATTTGTTTTTACTGAAAAATAACATGGATCTCATGGAAAAAAAAATTTGTATAGGAAAAAAAATGCAATTTGAACGAACTTATACTTACGAACTTAATAATGTAATTTGAACGAACTTAAATTTATACTTAATGTTCTTTCACAAACATTTCTTTTCACTTTATATTGAAGTTTATAAGACAAAAATATCCCACAGCTTGTCATGTTACCAAGAAACCTCTGACCTGTAGACTTTCCCATGGTGGAAAACTTACTGACTCCTTCCATGAATGTTAATAAATAAATGTCTCCATACAGAAAACTCCACCAAATCATTAATTATATGTTATCTTTTGGTAAATAGCAACAAATATTCTTAATCCATTTATTTGTAGTCATAGATTACGGGCAGCCTCTGGCCGACAAGTTCCTGTGAACGAGTGTTACTATAGAAACGATAACAGATTAGAACGAGTGCATTAATATAAACCTGTCATTTTAGTTAAGACAGAACATCTGTCAAATTAATCCATACCTTCAGGTTTGAGAATTTAACAGATGTGTGATATAAATTATTTTAAAAAATGCTGATGGTTACCTAAGGGAAGGTTCAGAGGTTTTAGTGAAACCTACATAAGCCCCCGCTGACAACTGATGCCAATGTGCATAAACGATCTCAAACAGATGACATAAATCTGCTTTCATCAGTTTTTCATAACACCCAGGACATCTATTTTTGTTAACTTAATATCATGTCATGGAGCGACCTGTTAGTACGTCATGACAATTAATAGCTCTTTTACAGCTTAGTTCTTAAAATAATATGCCTTTTTTTTTTTGTTCTTTTATTTACATATATTGTTTATATTGGTCTTGGCTGACTTCATATTTATAAGAAGAAGCAGGTCCTAGCTATCACCTTCCCTGACTGGTAGCTTCTGACTGATTGCGGAAAATCGGAGGGAAAAAATAACACAACATCCTATAACACTAGCCTCGAAACTCTAGTTAACGTCAAAATCGACATCTTCCTGAGAGTTAATGCTCAACTGAATGATACTTTATGCTCATGTCAGTTGGCATGAAGCGCGTACGTAAAAAAACCTTCCGTAAGAAAAGTGCAATAATTTAGCAACGAAAATTGAAGAACATTCATAAACTGAGCCTTAGCATGCCTCCATTCCGTTAAAGGACACACACACACACACACACACACACACACACACACACACACACTCACACACACCACTTCATCCCTTGCTTCCTGATTAGTAATCAAATATCGAGCAAAACCAGCCTCTGATCTATATGTCGTCATGAGTCACACCACAATTGCACTACTAATGTGGCCAGTGTTTGAGGAAATGACCGGAAATTGAACTTAAAAAACACAGCACATGCTTTCCCCACACCATCACACTGTAATGTGGAGGGAAAATAAACCAAGCCAAGACTAAATCCTTTGTTATTGCTTCTGCTACATTGATATCGTTCATATCAAAGGTTTTCATGCATCACCTTCTTGCCTCGCTTCTATGTAGCCTTTAATCAGTGCCAACTTGATATGCGGTTTTTTTAATCTCCTAAAGAAATGGTGAAAATGACCATTCTCAAGTGTAATTTTTATTGCAGGTGTTTGTTAAAGCAACATAATGCTCCTGTCACTCCTCTACCAATGAGCATCATCGTCTGGCTAGCAGCACAATGACACAATATGTTTTACAAATCAACGTGACATGAGCTGGCTGCTGTGGTGCTTGGCAATGTGAGTGAAACACTTCAGCAACAGTAATTAGGGTTGTGCTGGAAATAACGGCTTGAAATTTTGCCCTAAATAGTGAGGGGTTCGGAAAGCAGAACTAGGGTCTACTCTTGTAGTGTGCTCAGAACTGTGCAAATGCATTGATGTTTGGGGGTTGTGGATGTTGTAGCCTAGTGGGTAAGATGTTGGACAATCGATTGGAAGGTTGTGACTTCAAATCCCAGGTCCACCAATCTGCCCCCTCTGGGCCCCTGAGCAAGGCCCTTAACCCTTAATTGCTCAGGTGTATAAAATGAACTAAAAATGTTAGCTGCCCTGGATAAGGGTGTCTGCCAAACACCGTAAATGTACAATAATGGCAGGACATGCCGCTAAAATTAAAGTGGTCTCGGCAAGCTCAAATACAACAGAACACCAAAGAATTTAGTGAAAAACTCTTCTTATTAACGCCATTTCTACAGCTTGACTGCCATCGGTTTTCTGACTCCAGTAAAAGCTTCAGGAAGTGTCCCAAACATGAACCACACAGTTCCAGAACAAGTCACTGTTTTGCATTTCCTCTGCCTTGCACTGACCGTGGCCTTTATGTAAACTTAAGAGACGTGATGAAAGATGTACGACGACTACATATCTTTCAGCACGTGTAAAAAGTACAGCGATGCAGCAGCTCTGAATATGCTAAACACAGAGGCTGTGTTATTGGGGGTCCAAGCACCAATACATAACACATATTATTAGTGCTACTTGTTGAGCAAAGATTTTCCAGTTCTAACATTACGGGTCCCATATGTCTATAAATGACAGAATTGCACAGTAGTGTTCAGGTGTGTTAATGAATGAGGGCTTGGTGACTTATATAGCTAATATTTATTTTATTGGATATTTCAATTTAGTAGTTCGGGACTGAGTAGTAGTTCAATAAACTGCGTTGTCAGGAAAGTTTTAATGAACATTTATGTAGTTTTTACAATCAGATCCTTATACACAAAGTAACTTCACATATTTGTGTACATATTTTTGTTTTTGGTTGCTGGCAGACGTATTTTTATCTGTGTTCTGACTGAAAATGTGCCAGAATATCTTGGTCTTGTTTTTTTTGGTGAGGCATATGTGTGAATTTTAACACAGCAAACCCGCTGTGTTAAAATACTGAGGTCATGTTTTTAGGGGGCCAAGCACCACAGTGATATTTTTTCAGGTTTGTTAAATTAAGTGCTGCCCCTGATCATGTCTCCCATTGCTTCGTGAATTATTAGCTCAGTGTGCTCACTGCTGTCATCAGGTTACAGAAAGTTTGGTTCAGATCATGTCTTTTTGGTGCCATAAGACTGTTTGATGCTGTTTTTTCTATGCATGCCACTGAGTTATTGAACTCTAATAATTTGCATTTTTAAATAATTTTGGAGCTCTATAAATCAAACCTATTATTATATTAAACGTATTATTATACATCATGCCACACTGACTCAAATGTAAAAGAACCTTCAGGACGTTTAAAAGGGCAGTTAAGAGGGATATTAATTTAATGAGACTTGCATTTGACCAGTTAGGGAAAGTTTGATCTACTGAATCTAATAAGGGCCCAAAAACTGGAGCAGAAACTAAAAACAATCAACAAACCAATCAATCAAATGTGTCTAAAGTTTCTAGGTTCTTGAGAAAGTTCCTACTGTGAATCTGCCCCCTGAAATGCCCAACTAACTGTGTTTCTGTCTTAATTTAATGGCCATTTCATATTCATCACAGTCCTCGCCTACAGTACAAGATGCAGGCAGTGCGAGTGTGTGTGTCTGTGTGTATATTTTACTAGCTCGATTTGCATACTTTTCACTGGTCAAGCTTCAGACACTGCAAACCTACAGCAGTGAGGACCAGTTCATTTGCCTCTTTGTGTACACCTAATCTTCAGCAGTCCACACAATGATTACAGCTTTGACTACTGCGCAATAAAAAACGAGAAAGGTTGAACAAAATCAAACAAACAAAAGAAAGCGATACAGTTAATGATGAAGATGATTTTTGGGAGTGAACAGAAGCAACTGTGGGAAAATATGAAAAATGAGGTTTGCTGTTGTTCGTTTAGAAATATGAATACGTGTGATAAAATATTGATATTTTACAAGATAAGCATAGCTGTTTATCTGTCAACAAACCTAAATCCGGAATATTCTGTATAGACCTTAGCTGTACGTTTGTACTCAGTGACAAAGGAGAGCACACCTAGTATTCCTCTTTATCTTCAAATAACAGATAGTGGACACAATGGTGGAAAGTGAGGTTCTTAAAGTGAATAAAAGCTCTGAGTGCTGAAAGGCTGGGGATTGTTAAGGATCATACTCCAGGAGTGGGATTTCTTCCCTGGCGCTGGGCGAGGGATATCCCGGACCTAAATGCTTCTCTCTCTATACATCAAAGAGCCGACGCAAATAAAAGCAAGCTTGTCGGGGGCGAACAAACTGCCTCCTTTGTGCTGTTTCCCAGCCAAATTCAAGCGGCACAAAGCAGCTGGATGTAATACACTGCAAAAGAAGGCTTCGCCATTTAGATGACATGCCTTGGTCTGGCGCTTGGCTGCGCACCTTTGTGTGGCCTGAGCTGGGACAGAGAGATAATATTACTGCATCAAAATCCTTTCAGCAACTCTCAGGCTTACGGCTATAGGGTCCAGTTTCAGCTCTGTCTCTGTCTCACACACTCACAAACACACACACACATACACACACGTACACACACACACCTACACACACACTGCATTTCTTTTATTCTTCATTTAAACAAAGTGAATCTGATAAAATGGAGACACTCAACAGGGTCTAGAAGACCGTAGACTGTAGATCGGATCGTCTGCTATCTATAATGCTGACAATACAATGACACACACACACACACACAGACAAATTAACATCATCAGTGTTTTATCCAGTGATTTATTTTTTTTTGCCTACATTAAAATCCAATCATATGTTATATTAATTTTGCAAAAATGATATGAAAATATGAGAAAGGTCTTTTTTTATGCATGCAGATGGGTTAGAATTTCAACGTCTTCTTACAGATTGTATTTGTTTTAAAACAAGAAGGCTTTCATTTTTTTATATTGTTCACATTTTTCTAATTAAAAAAAACAACATACACACCATCGTACTACATCAAAACCCGAGGCTTAAAGAATTTAATGCTACGAGGTTAAGCTTTGCATTTGGTTTCGGTTCTCTAAACATTTTAACAAACAGATCAATATTCTCATATTACCGCTATCTCGTGAGATGCTAGTTAATTTTTTAGAGGCAATGCAGCAAAAATGTTACAAAAAAAACATGACATCGGATTTTTACCATTTGCAGATCGCTCTCATTTAACCCGATGCTTTCAGGAAACTGAAGCTAATTGGAAAAAAGCTAAACTTATTTATAATTAATAAAAAATATCATTTATATTTTAATGACCAATGTAAGTGTAAGACAATGTTAGACAATGGCTGAACACATTGAGATTCCTTTCAGAAACGTGATCTTGTTTTTAATTAACGTAAGGTGTACGTTACATTTCTTTACATTTTGTCCATTAAATTAAAATATTTTGAGAAATTTGTGAAAATTCATCTTAAGTTGAGATCAAATACCAAACAAGAGTTTAAAGAATTTTGTGATATATATTCATGTATACTTAATGCATGATAAAGTATGTATCATCAGTATGTGTCAGAGTATCCTGACAGCTTTGTCTCTAGGCTCCCTGACGCAAGATTCGACTGGATTTCAATGTAATGCTTCAAAGAGATGTTTGATTTAGGGGAATGGGATTTTTAAAGTGTTTAGCAGGATGGACTATGAGACCTGGGTTTAGAAGCAGTGCATGATTTCAGTGTCTTTGAATGAAAAATTAGTATGAAGAAAATTCTATTCTTAACGTAACACTATGACTCATCACCAGGTTTATTTGTCTCTCACTGCAAATTAAGGTAGGTGTCTGACTAACTTGCTGATATGGACTTGATATTGTTTTTATTATTTAATTGCTAAAGTTAAATAGGAGCGAAGTGTGAGAAAAGGAAAGAAAGATAAATAATTAAATTAACAGACCAAAAGGAGTGTATTTTTATCTCTCATTTCTGCTTTCATTTCTCTCTCTCTCTCTCTCTCTCTCTCTCTCTCTCTCTCTCTCTCTCTCTCTCTCTCTCTCTCTCTCTCTATCTATCTATCTCTCTCTCTGCTTTTTCAGACATTGCAGATGTTGTTTAACGTCATCCCTTCCACAAATGTCGGCGTGTGGTGACGGACATGTGCCTTTGATTCCTAACTCCTGGAGTTACCTAATCGAGTCCATGTCTTTGTGACTCACTCACAAACAGCATGTCGAGAGGCTGGTGAAAAAAATGAGGAAGGTGAACAACACTCGATAAGTACTAGGCCAAGAGAAAAGCGACACTGTATGCCGCAAACAGCCGTTCCTCATTTCTCTGTCAAACTTCAGAACATCCTCTGTGCTAGAAACAAACTGTAGCCATGGTTTTGTCTGGATGCTATGACGATGAAACGGAGCAGAAATGAATCTGCCTGACTCATCCGACTCAAGACCCATGCGTTTGAAACCATATGCCTGTTGAAATAATTCTCAGGGCCACAACGGTGCCATGTAACAGGGGAAAGTATAGCTGGCTGTGAAGTGAAAGAAAGAGAATATAGATTAAAGACGAACATCGTGATGAAACACTTTTGTCACTCCGTCACTTTTCTCCTCGCAGTAGTAGCTCTGCTGAAACACTGTACCACAATAAAATCACTTTTAAAGTGAAAGGAAGATTTGCTACTGGATGTTTTTTGTATCTTATATTTGTTCTTAACCTAAAATCCTACTTCAATAACTCAATTAATTTATTTAAAATAATCTACTGGGTTAATTAATTGATTAATAAATACAGAATTTTTAAAACATACTTGTATTCATCACCCTGGATACAATGAAACTTTAGGCTACACTAACAATACATTTTTTTCATCTGTCACACATTGATTTTTTATGTGTTGCTGAATTTTCTATTTATTCTAGGTGAAATATATAATATTTGTTGCGTAGACTGACTGTAACATTGCAATGTGAGCTCACACCTACGACTGGTTTTTCGTCTGTCTGGTCCAACATCCATGTAAATGACTCAAGCCTTGCCCCTTGTCATCTACTACTGGCTTACACAAGGCTACATCACAACATGTTTCACCAAAAGTTCATCTGTGGTGAACTGTTTAACAGATGACATTATACGTTTTATACATCAGCATGATAGGTGTTGTCCATTGACACTTCATGTAAATCACCAATAAGAGTGTTAGTTTCAGAAAATGTCTGCTACGTACATAGTAAACGAAGCATACTGTACACATGGACAAAACTATAAAGCCAGCTTCTGAGACGCCTTCTTGGTGGCTAACACGGGCGCATGATTGCAAATTCTTAAATATTTACACAACTCGTTTGATATGAAAAGTTTGGGTTGGGGCTGGGCTATTGGTCGCACCATTGGTTTGTTATGACTTAATTTATATGGGATCATCTTCCTGTGCTCAAATTTTTGCATCTGGTTTTAATTTTGCAGCTTCAACGATGAAATTAAGTTTGTAGAAACTGTTTGTTTAAAACAAAATATTTGAAATACAGGAATATTTTGACTACTGTGCTATTTTGTAATAAGAGCAGGTTTAGGACATACAGTACAGTACGACACCAGGCTTTGGAACATTCAAATAGAGTCTCTTTAGTTTTCCATAAAAGGTCATCTTTTCTGACTGGTCAATCAAAGCAAGACTAGCTATCTTCACATGTATAGGAGAAACCATGTGTTAGCCTTCACGCTTCCCAGTTGATAGCTGTTATGCAATCGTGAAAACTAGCTACTGGGGTAACTTTAAAAAAGTTTGTTTCATTTCAAGCTGAGTCTAATAGTAGCTAATAGTTTCATCCAAATGAAATTTACAACCACTATCCCTATATGTAGCACCCCTAAGTACAGCCTTATTTTTTGACGTCTAGATACTGATGTGCCCAATTACAGGAGGATAATTTCTTGAATTCCTTCCTACCGTGTCGCAGAGGTCATGGCCAAACTCCTGTGACTTTGACTGCAACATTCATTCTATGGGAAATCTCCCAGAGGACTCATTCACCATGTAACCTAATTGCGACACATTATTTCCGTCGTTCAAAAGTTCCATGCTAAGGGCCATTGCCTGTTGTCATTCACCTCCCCATTGAGGTTGCTGTGGCATTTCATCAGGTTGGTTTGAATAAATTTGAATGGCAGCTGTTTTGTTTTCTCTCAGTACCCTGTTCTCAAAAGCTTTCTCTTTTTTAAAAACACAAGTAAATGTACAGTCGCAAAAACATGCCCTATTCATAAAAATAATGAATCGATCCATAGCTAGTTTGCACATCTACAGACATGTTACGTCTTCAGGACCAGATCAAGGATGAAACTTCCTACTTTATTCCTTGGATTTGCGCAGCAATAAAATAAAAAACCTTGGAAAGTAACAAACATTACCAGGTTTAAACGCTTTTTGACTTACCTTCAAGTTGCGAAGAGCTGGGTGCCGGACCGGAGGTCCCATTTGATCGGGTACAATTTCCACACCTGCTCCAGATCCGTGGATTTCTCCCTGCACACAGAATTCAGATATCTGGCTGAGTTGTGGAGAGGGTGCAGCAGAGCGCCAGCTCATCTCCTGGAGACCCTGCTTTACATTTCAAATCGGAGCTCATCCAGAGATTTCCATACCATCCATTTGAATATTTTCCACTCAGAGAGGATGGCAATAAACTCAGCATAGGGCAGACGCAGACTCTCCCAAAATTGCTTGTAGAGTTGCTCTCAATATCCATATGTTACATCAGTCAATTAAAATGCTATACAGGTACATATAAAGCTGTGATGCATTTCAAATCAGCTGTAGTGATTGCCAAAAATTAGAAAAATAAATAAATAATGTATATTGCATTTAATTAAGAGAGCCAACCAGCAGAAAACAACAATAAAGAAGTCAATATCTGCGTGACAGATTTTGGTTCTGATTCTAATACGTCACGACTGCTGTTCTTCCTGCGCAGGCTCCAGTCAAGTCCTGACCCCCTGTGACCTTTTGTGACCTTCCGTGTTCTCGGAAAATGTCAAACCATTTCTCACCTCTGAAGTGTCATTGGTTCTCTTACATCCTAATAGTTTTCATTGGAGCTGAAGTGAATCAGCATGGTTCATTGTGGTTGGAACCCAGTGATGGTTCTGATAGTCATTTTGGTTGATCAGGATAATCTGTGCAGGTGCAATGTAAGAAATGGGAAGTCATGACACAGTAAAGGAAGGGAAATGTTTTATATCAGGTGAAGTTTCTAGAAATATCAACATATTCTTTATTAAGGAAACAATCCTAGAAATAGTTTTGCATTTCTTTCTAATTGCATACTTATGAAAATACCCGTTTTCATTCAAATTTGTATACAAAACAAGATCTGTTTCTAAATGTTAAAATTTCAGTTTAGAAGATCACATACATGGATCCTTATTATGGAATAAAACATTTAAAGCGTATGCTGTTATAGGAAAACTATCAACAATGGAGTGATTTGATGTGGACTAACACATAGTAGAGTTACTGTTATCACCCTGAAGAGGATTTTTCTCATCCAGCACAAGTTATTTGCCACATAAACTGTCAAGAAAAAGTCTGGAAACACTTAAACACAGGTATTTTTATTATATTTTCAGTTAAATGGTTGTACATGGATGAAAACACAAAATAAATAAACAACAATTCATTTTTGAGCATATTTTAGCACAGAATATTGGGGAAAATCAATTGATTTGTCACGCAATAACGTAATATACAATGGAGTTAAGCTATTTCCAAACTTTCTTGCTAGTGTATATATTACAGGGGAAATACTTTTCTTTACATATCACAGCTTAGGAAGTTGGGGTCAGAGCACAGGGTCAAGCATGATACAGCACCCCTGCAGCAGAGAAGGTGAAGGGCTTTTCTCAAGAGCCCAGCAGTGGTACCTTGATGGTTTTGGGGCTTGAACCCCTGACCTTTTGAGCAACAACCCAGAGCCACAGTCTGAGCCACCACTGCTCGAAAGAAAGGGCAAAAAACAGCTGTTAATTTCGCCAAAGTCGTGGTTGTTTTCTAAAAAAATGTTATAAGAAGCGATAACATAAACCTTATTTTTATAAATTCTCAGCCGAGACCAAGATCATACTGTATTTAGTGAGACCAATGCCAAAGAGTCCACGAGTCCACAAGTTTAAATCGATAGGAAAGTTTCGAAACAGGTCTTGAGTCGTAGAAATTCTTTAGAAACCATAACCAGTAAAATACATCGATATAAACATTAAAACTGAAAATATTGTCAGATGTGTTTTTTGGAAATTAACTGACACCCTTTAACTAGTCAGAATAGACAATTGAATAAATCCATGTTTAAATAGTTTGCATAAAGTTAGGAAAATAAGGACTATTATTAATAAAAACTGCTTAGTAGCGCTTTAGTATATTTCTGCATTTTTCTGTAGGTATTATTTGCTTTTAATTAATTAAATACTGTTTCTGGAAAATACTATGTAATTCAATATAAGACTCTTAACGAGTGAATTTAAACCCTTGTGAATGTCCTTCATGGACTTCATATTCTGCTAACATTTTCCAAATACCATCAAACCTACCATTTGTACTTCTGTTGCCTTGGTATTTATAATCTTTTAATCTGACGTACAGCAAGTAGTCAGTATTCAGGAGTTTGCAATGTAAAATAGAGCTTAGTACTGAACAGATACAAATAAGTACAATCGTATTTATCATGACATTTTATTTCTTCCTACTTCTTGTGTAGAGACGGCATGTTGGAAGCACAATTAGAGTTACAGTCACTTTGCTAATCATTAATTATCCTTCACATTTCCAGAAACAAGTAATTATTAAGGAGAACAAATTAAGAAAATGAGAAAATTAAATAGAGTTGTTCAAAAATGTTGCAGTCATTATATACATACACACCTCTTAACTAATAATTAATGTTTAATATGCGACTCTTTATACCGCAGTGTTGTCATCTAAATTTGATAACGGTGCACTGAATGATTAATGTTCATTTAATGAATGAATTCAAAAGCATTGAAAGAAAAATGTGATTTTTTTTCATCCTTCAAAATATAAAAAGTGGATGAATGTGACGCATTTTACACCATGTTTTATCACTGTTTTATTAGAGCTTTTTTATCCTCAAGGCTTTCATCCAGGGTTTGACTTAAAGAAACCGTTCTCACTGATCTTCAAAGGACTCGCAGCTCATCAGGATGTTTTATGCAAGAGTCACCAAGGGCAGATATGAGTCAACATCTATTTCTGGTGTAGTTTCACATGGTAGTGCAAATCAAATCGCCCTTTGCATGTTATCATTAACCTGTCATGCATTTAACTAATAAAATCAGATTCTCTTCATTACTGTTTTCTGTTTTGTTGCCTCCCCCCCACCCCCTTTCCATTATACATACCTTTGTATTTGCGAAATTGCTTAATACTTCTAACTGATGCACACACTTTGCTCATATAAACAACTTTACTTTCTTAAGAATTGCTTAGAGATGCCAGATTATTAAAAACAAACAAACAAACAAAAAAAAAAAACTGTCTGATTTCTCATCAAACATCTTAATATCCTTCTGAGAATCTAAAAAAAACAGGCGTCTAGCCATCTCAGGCAATATCTTCGCAAGTTTTCTCACAGGCTGAATTTCATCTTAAATGAGTAACATGATAAATAGAATTTTAAGGAATGAAATAGAATGAACAAATACACAAAATAAAGTTAATTATTCGATAAGAACTTCGAGGACATCCTAAGGATTCGATTAAAACTGATTTGTTGTCATTTCAGATTCGACAAATCAGCCAATATTACAAAAGATAAAGACAGAAGATGAGAGAAAAAAAAATGACTCCTTCCCATGATCTTTGAGAGATTTCTGTGATGGTGTTTGTGGAATATTCTAACTCTTCTATAGTGGTGAAGGTGTTCAGGTAAAAGGGTTTAGTGAATGTCAAAGAAAGACATGTTTCAAGAATAAAATATGAAACACATTAATGCATTTTAAAGATTATATTTAATGATTCAGAGTAGGTTCAGTGGAGGTAAAACAAGCAAAAAAAAAAGCTGTAGTGTTGTAGGTACATAGGCTTTTTACTTGGCATTTATTTGAATCATGCATATTATTTGAAAATATTGTAATTGCAATAGTGCAATCATAGAATTATGAATAACCAGCGCAGAGGAGCCGTGGACAGCAGTTAAGGTTCTCTGTATACTGTAACTATCGATATAATTTCCTGTACGATTACACACATTAGCATTCATTCATTTATTTCTTCATGGACCTTGAATCAAACATTTTTAATCAATCCTGGGAGCAATGGGTTTCACAGAGATGGGAACACACCATGAATGGTACACACCAGTCCATCACAGGGCATAAGAGAATAATATTCAAATCAATAATTATCTAGACTTTGACAAAGTTATTGCTTTCTAAGCTGTTTACTGAGAAATATTTAAAAAAAAAACAACTGCAATTAAATAATAAATATAGTCATAAAGTTCAACTTTAAGAGTATTTCCAATCCTTATTATGTGAACAGTGTAGAAACGACAGAGCTTTTTTAAAGCATAAAAAGTGTATAAAAAGATTTGAAGTATGCTTCAGGTCATATTCCATCTGCGGTGTGAAGCTGCATCCAATGAGTTTTGAAGTATTGGGCTGTAGCCGAGCAATAATATAACCCTGAACACTTCAGAATTCATCCTGCTGCTTTTGTCAGCAGTCACATCATCAATGAATACATGGGAAGCTGATCCACTGGCAGTCACACATGCCCACGCCAGAAGACGAGGTGGTCTACTTCAGCTCAGGAGCAGTTCCTTTCCTTCTCCACACTCTTCTTTAACCATCATTCTGGTACAAGTTGACATTTGTCTCATCTGTCCATGGGATATCGATCTAGGACTGAACTGTAGTGGCATTATATTTTTTTTTACATGTTTTTAACAAACTCCAATCTAGTCTTCATTAAGACTTACATTTGGTTACCAATTGTGAGGTGAAACCCTGTGTATTTACTTTAACGAAGGCGTCTCTGGTGTGTTGACTTTGTCACAGATACGCCTACCTCCTGGAGAGTGTTCAAACTGTTCTTGAGGAGTTTTTCTTCAGTAGGAAATGAATTCTTCTGTCATCTACTACAGCTGTTTTCCTGTGGTCTTCCAGGCGTTTTTGGTGTTCCTGAGCACATCAGTGCTTTTCTTTTTTTATTTGGTAACAATTATCAATTTTGGTATCAAATATCAAGTTGATTTGGCCACAATGAATGTTTTTGCTATCAGTCTGATGGGTGTGTTTTGCTTTTTCAGGCTAGCTAGCTGTGACAGCTCTTTGGGCTCCTTATTGATTGTTAACAGCAACAGATGCCGGGGGCACGGTGGCTTAGTGGTTAGCACGTTCGCCTCACACCTCCAGGGTTGGGGTTCGATTCCCACCTCTGCCTTGTGTGTGGAGTTTGCATGTTCTCCCCGTGCCTCGGGGGTTTCCTCCGGGTACTCCGGTTTCCTCCCCCGGTCCAAAGACATGCATGGTAGGTTGATTGGCAAATGGAAAATCTGGAAAATTGTCCGTAGTGTATGAGTGCGTGAGTGAATGAGTGTGTGTGTGTGCCCTGCGATGGGTTGGCACTCCGTCCAGGGTGTATCCTGGCTTGATGCCCAATGACGCCTGAGATAGGCACAGGCTCCACGTGACCCGGGGTAGTTCAGATAAGCGGTAGAAAATGAGTGAGAGTGAGAGAGCAACAGATTCCACAAGATCTAGATCTTTCAACTGCTGACTTGAATAGAAGCCTTTATTTCGTCACAGATACTTCAGCACAGTGAAATTCTTTTCTTCGCATATGCCAACTTTGGAAGTTGGGGTCAGAGTGCAAGGTCAGCCATTATACAGCAACCCTGGGACTGAGCGAGTTAAGGGCCTTGCTCAGGGGCCCAACAGTGACTTGGCAGTGCTGGGGCTTGATCCCTGTTCCTCAACCCAGAGCCTTAACTGCTTATACCACCACTTCCCCATAATAATAATACAAATGAAGAAATAATAAAAAAAAAAAAAGAAGAAGAAAGACAAACCTTATAAAAAATGCTGTAATTCTGACACCGTTCACCAATTCAGAAATAATTACTGTTTAAGTAATTAATTATGTAAGCAAAGCTGGAAATCTGCACACTGAGTTCATAGTCATAATTTAATTAAATCCAATGTACCAAAGTTGACAGATGAAAAAGCAATAACTTTTTCATAGAATAACTTTGACTTTAACCAGTACACAGATGTTTCATTCCAACACGGAATTAAACAAAATTCACTTATCAGACATTTTCAATCAGTGTAAACAAATGAATTATTTTCTAGAATCAGTTCTGGCTTTCACTGTGAGATGTTTGTTTTTCCCTCAGTTGGGATAAACTTACTGTTCATTTGAGAGGTTGAAGATAAAACCTTCAAATTTTAGATCCCTTGTGAAAATTTGCTTTTTTTATATTATATATGATTCAATATATTAAGATATATGAATATTTATATATGTATATTAGACCTATTATATGAATAAAATTATATGTTAAATAATAACTTATTTTTATATAATAAATATAAAAATTCTATTACAACAAACCGGAAATTCAATATTTTGTCCTCTAAGTTTAGTAGTGTAAACTCACTCACTCACTCATTTTCTACCGCTTATCCGAACTACCTCGGGTCACGGGGAGCCTGTGCCTATCTCAGGCGTCATCGGGCATCAAGGCAGGATACACCCTGGACAGAGTGCCAACCCATCACAGGGCACATACACACACTCTCATTCACTCACGCAATCACACACTACGGACAATTTTCCAGAGATGCCAATCAACCTACCATGCATGTCTTTGGACCAGGGGAGGAAACCGGAGTACCCGGAGGAAACCCCCGAGGCACGGGGAGAACATTCAAACTCCACACACACAAGGCGGAGGCGGGAATCGAACCCCCAACCCTGGAGGTGTGAGGCGAACGTGCTAACCACTAAGCCACCGTGACCCCCGTAGTGTAAACTATTAAATATATTTTAATGTATTTAATTGTTTTTTTTTTTCACTTGATTAGGATGCATTCTGAAATCACTCTTATGAAAGTTTTGTATACACAGTAAAAATTCATTATCAAATGAGAGCAGAGCAAAAGGTGGCAAATTTATTTTTAGGCTTATTATAATGTTGGATAAAAAAATTGCTTTAGGATTTATTTTTTTTTTCTTGATAGTCATGAGCGAATACTCATGAAACATGAACATAAGAACATGAAACCACACTCAAGTCAACATGTTCTAATTATTTAGAGACTGATGTCATACAGTACAGTGCATGTAACTTGATAAGAATATGACCTCTGACACACATCCTGAATCCAGAGTTATCCTGTCTTATGTCAGCAGGCGGAATAACAGGCTTAACGTTAGTGTGTTAAATATGTTTGGCGTGCCGGTGGGATGAAAAGTGCTCAAGGCCGGATTGTGCTGTAGGCTCACAGACGCTGCTGTAATTACCTGGGGACAAAAGAATGGCATCTGTGAAGCGGCTAGTTGGGGTTGGGGGGAGGTGGGGCGACGACGACGACGCTGTGTCGCATCGTGGGAGGAGCGCACGCATCTGTTTACGTCGGCGTGTAGGAGGATGAGTGCGTCTTCTTCCGCCACTCACCTGTTATGGGAACAGTGCGAGTTGAAATGCAGCAACACTATCCTGAAAAGACTCTTTTTTTTTTTAATCCCCACTTTCTTTGTCATATCGTTTTGTCCTCACTTGCCTTTATAGCCGGGTTGCTTTTATGAGCAAATACATAGCTGTACTGTTAAAGAAATGGATAAGTGTTCATAACAAAGATAGGAGGAAATGTGCAGTTTCTAAGAACAATATTAGTCTTGGTTTGCTTGAGATAATCCCTGCTGACAGCCCTGTTTGCAAATGTGTATTGGCTCCTGACATTTTTTGACAGATATAACGAGTTCCTGCAGTAAAATCAGCATGGACTGGTTGTATCGATCTAGCTAAAGCCAACGGACTAACACATGGAGTGCTTTTGTTATTGACAGACGTTTGCATGTGCAAACCAAAAAGGCTAAGAAGGCTCATTTTGCTAAAAGGCTAAGAAACACAATGCTTTTTGTTGTGATTTTGCCCTTTAAGTCAATCAGACAACTTTGCATCGTTGTGTAACGTTTGTCACAATGATGGTCCTACCATAAATATCACACATAAAACACTGTAATAAACATGTGAGGTCTCACATGGATCCGAGATAAGACAATGACTTCGACATGATCCTAGATTCTACCTGCAGTTGCTAAGCAACATCCGCCTCCGGCCTCATGCTCAGCCTTATTGGACGCCGTTTCCGACACAGCGGCCGCCTCATTGGCTGAGACAAAGTTAATAAACTTTAGTGGAGACCTCCCTTTTTTTCTGAAAAAAAAACCAAAAACAACAAAAAAAAAAAACAAAAGAGCTTCACAGTGAAGAGATTCTCATCAACGACTAAGTGTGATAGAGCGACAGAGAGCAGAGAGAAGGGAGATGTGTGAGTGCTGTTCAAGCCTTGAAGCAGATGCACTCTGATGCAAAAGACAAGTTTTGAGACTTGCATCAAAATGTTGATATTTTCACTGCAGCAGAAGCCCCAGTGCTGAGCTCTGGATATCAGTGCTTGAATAAAGATGGAGAAGTGGCAGGCAGGTGCACAAATGTGTGTTTAACATTTTCTGATGTTTCACAGCAGGAATATAAAACACTGACCCATGAGACTACACTGACAAGATCACATTACTGTTCCATCAACAATTCAGAGAAGTCCACCAACTGATCAGTATGAACAGTGATGACGAACAGCGTAACGTAACGTGCTAAAATCCTTAAGAAAATGCTTTAACGTAAAATTTTTCACAGTAAACAAACGTCATTACCACTGAGCATAACGTATGGTCAAACCATAGAAATCCTGCAAATCAGAACAGGTAAACAAGCTGATGGTCCACATTAGTGCTCGACTCCTTTACATTCTTTTCCTCTTTCTTGTTGGTTTTCTAATCACTTTTTATACTTCCTGTATTTAATACCCATTTTTTTTTACTAGCAAAACTAATATAAAACAAAACTATGCAATTTCACTCACTCACTCATTTTCTACCGCTTATACGAACTACCTCGGGTCACGGGGAGCCTGTGCCAATCTCAGGCGTCATCGGGCATCAAGGCAGGATACACCCTGGACGGAGTGCCAACCCATCACAGGGCACACACACACTCTCATTCACTCATGCAATCACACACTACAGACAATTTTGCAGAGATGCCAATCAACCTACCATGCATGTCTTTGGACCAGGGGAGGAAACCGGAGTACCCAGAGGAAACCCCCGAGGCACGGGGAGAACATGCAAACTCCACACACACAAGGCGGAGGTGGGAATCGAACCCCCAACCCTGGAGGTGTGAGGCGAACGTGCTAACCACTAAGCCACCGTGTCCCCCTTATGCAATTTCATGTAATTGCAAATTTTTTTACAGCATTTTTTGGGAATCTGTCAATTTTAGTTGATCTATAAATTTTTTTTCCACTTCACCTGGATACAGTTGGTGCAGTGTGCAGGTATCTGCTACCGGAAACAAACGCACTAACACATCACGACGGAGTTCAGTGATTTTACTTTTCTGTTCAGTTAAATGTATCTGCTTGGGCTGATGGCAGCTTTAAATTGAGGGAAAGGAAAATTCCTTGTACAATCTCTTCACTGACATGAGATGAAAAAAGGCTCCAGTGATTATAGTACATTTTTGTTTACCGTTGACCAATCACAAACCTTTTTTTGTAGCCACCACTAACAAGCAAATGTTTCAGAGTTTTAACATTTAAAGACAATATTCTGTGTACTTTATTTCAGTCCAGCAAATATATCTTGTTCTGAAATGCTAATTATTAAACATTTTCACAGCAATCAGATTAAAAACTTCAGGATCCTGTATCTTGTTGCCAGAAATGTGAACACAGTATATGACCCTGTGGCCTGTTAGTAGATGGTCTGCGGTTGAGACTAATAAACATGTAACTCCCAGTCACACCCAGTCTGACTAGACCCAATAAAGGAAGCACTTGGGCAGAAGAAAACAGCATAACTGGATTTATTGACCACATTGGAGCTGGAGGTTTTTAGCACACGGTGGTGTTTTCTTTTTTTTTAAAGCATTCCAAAAATTCACTTCAGAACTTTTTATAGCATCTGATATTTTAAGAATGCTTGAACATTAGAAAGATTATTACCTGCACTTCAGCTTCATCGAGAACACTTTGTTATAAAGATCAACGTTGATCAATAATGTCACTTATAAGACGAATAAACCTGTGGAATAAAGTTCTGTAGTCAAACCTAGCTTATGATCTTTTGACAGTTGTGTGTGTGTGTGTGTGTGTGTATATATATATATATATATATATATATATATATATATATATATATATATATATATATATATATATATATATATATATTATACATACATACATACATACATATATCATTGAACATGTAAAAATGTTGTACTGCTCTATTCCAAAATAAGCAACTGCAAAGGCAGAAAAAGAGTCCGGAGCTTTTTATTACAATGTCTTGACTTACAGGAAGTTTCAATTGTTTAAAAGGTTTCTCTAGAAAGAAAACAAGTAAGCATCAGGAACTAAGAACAAACATCATCACAGGTTTAATTTTCACTTGACACTAGGTTAAAACATTCTTTGTACAAGTTATTTTAATATTGTTAAAAAAGCTGTACATTTAAAAAAAAAAAACAACTTTCACTACAACAACACAGTCAGGTTTAAACCTGTAAGACGTCTCGCTTCGTTCGAACCGATTCGCAATATCCACAAGGCAGACGTGTGTGTGTGTGTGTGTGTGTGAGAGATCAGTGCATGAGGCTTTTAGAAGTCGTGTGTTCAAGTGGTAATTCTGGAGACATTTCACATCCTCTTTGTGACTTTCTTGAACAGGGCAGTTGGGCCCAGAAATGCTGATTTGGGCTTACGAGGGCCGAGCTGATGAAGGTTTCCCTCTGATACGCTGCGCACCACTCTCCTGCTTGGCTCATTCTCAGATGATGCTGAAGAGACATCATAAAAAGAAAAAGAGGAAAACAATCAAATTGTTGTTCGAGGGTTGTGAATAAAAGAAAAGTGTGAGAAAGAGAGAGGGATCGATCGTAAAAAGAACGGGAAGAGAGACCTCGAGAGGTAAGAGTCCGAGGGAATGGGAGGAGCCCGTTTTTGGCACAGAGTTTAACAGCTGTCAGGTGGGCTAGCTCTAACACTTCATTAGCACTTAGACAAATATAATAGCTTATATAAAGCCCGAAAAAACCACAAGGGATGATTGTGCCTCACTAAAATAAGGACAGAGCCCAAAGGGGTGTTTTCTGGACAGCTGGAACCTAACTCTTAGATTAAACGAAGATGTCAGTGATGAGATTCAGTTAAAAGTTCAGTGTGTGGGAAAGATGATGCGCAAAAAGACCATGCTTACCGCCAAAGCGTCGCACACGCAGTGGTTTTGTGGTATCGGAGGGATCCCTCTTTATCCGTTTGGGCGCTGCAGCTCCCTGGGTAACGTCTGAGCCTATCTCCTTTCCGAAGCTGAAGGAGGGCACAAGCATGCACAATATTACTGTAAGTATTCCCGGCGTATGTATAAGGGGAGGATAAATCACTAGGCACTAGGGACACGATTCCCTTATGGTCTGTTAATATTTTATTTGTAGAGAACTTGAGGACACATAGGTATAAGGTCTAGATTAAGAGAATAAACCCTTCTTTAAATTGACAATACATTTGATATGCAGCTTTGTATAAACCTAAACATCCAAAAGCTCCAACAATAGGGCTTCTGAATCCTGCTGTTCATGGTATAGCTGCCAACGGAACAGGAGGTTTAATTAGTGTTTTGTGGTGACGGACGTTCTTTTCAGAATCAGGAATATGCAAGCTATCATATTGCACAGTCACCATGTGGTTAAACATACAGAGAAAATAAAGATGCTAGCTGGTAAAAATAGTTTTACCTGTGATGCAAAAGACAGGGATCACAAGTAGACAGGGTAACTCACAAGCCGTCTATCATTAGATTACGCTAGAGACTACTTGTTAAGTCTACTCACTTAGATTTCCAGGAAACCAAAACATGGCATTGGGAAGCACATTGGCGCTTACATAGTACGTACCTCACTGGTGGGTTAGCTTAGGAAATTCATCTGATTGGATTTCAACACTATGAACCAGGCAAATTTTTTTAATATACAATAATAAGCCATGTTAGTGAGTGGGTAATGATCGAACACTCACCAGTTGAGCTTGCGTTTGCCCTGTGCTGCTGATGTCATGGCCATGTAGGATGGTTTGGATCTCCGTAGGTCAAGAAGAGATGGAATCTCCAACCTACAAACCAACTGAATGACATTAACCTCCGACTTTGTTTCTGAAGCCATCTGATCCTGCAGTAATCGTGATTGAGACTGCGTAGTAAACTTTTCTCTTAAACCCTGTGTGGTCTTGTACTTTGCACTAATTCAACATGCTAAAGACGGTTGTACTGTATGTAATGAACAGTCAAAGTTCTGTGTCTTATTAGTGTGTATTTCAAGTGGTTCTCGTTCTCTACAGCCTCCTACCTTTTCAGGGGCTCGTTGCTGTTATTGGCGCGCAGGATACGGAGTTGACTCAGGTTTGAACCTCCAGGAGGCTCAGGTGATTTGGGAGACAGGATAATTGTGCTGTTAACCTGAGTTGTTTCCTCCCCCTGTTCATCTCCACCCACGTCAAAGGTGGAATCAGGGTGGATGGAGACTGGAGCGTTAGAGGACTGTGTCTCGGGCGTGTAGGGCAGTGGGTAAAAGCCCTCCTGATGCAGCACCTCCTGCAATCCTGGAGGACAGTTAAACAGACTTGCCCCTTCACATCCTGAGCCCGGCTTCACAGGAGAAACGGCCAGCTTCCTTCTGATAGGCATTTTAGGCAGGGTTTCAGATACATGCTCCTCTCCAGCAATAGGGCCTGAAACAGAAACAAATAGAAGGCACTTAATAAAATGATTCATCTAAAACAAGCAGATACGAGTTCATTTGTTAAACTGATTATGTTGATGGAAAAATAAATCTAAATGTGAAAGAAGCTTCTAAAGCAGAAGAAATCGAAGTATCAAAGCAAAGCAAAGCCAAAACAGGCTGAACTTTCAGTGCAGCTCTCCAAGATGGATGTTTTAATAAAATTGTTAGGTTTGTTGATTAGGCTATTTACCACAAGAGAACATTCAGGTTTAGCTAAAGGCAGACAGCTATGTATTAGCCCACGGCCTTGGCCTTTCAAAGAACGGATGCGCTTCCACTCCAGAGCTAAATTTAGGTCGAAAAAGCTCAATTTAGTTTTAAATTAGGAGGATAGAAAGTGTGTCATATCAGCCAATTTCAGATCTGTTGGAAACTGACTTCGTAGTTTATTTATTTTCGTCAATTCCCTGGTAAACAGAAGCTTCGCCTTTTCAGTGCAGTCTGGGCTATTTTTTTTTTTTTGTTTCAATACATCAAACTTAATGAACAAATTGCTCGATTAAGGATATTTAACCTTAAGTATTGCAGCTTCTTGTGTGTGCGCCATGTAGTTACGTTTTTAAGTCTCTCTTAATCGTTCTATCCCATGCCATTCTTATGCATGCGCACTTCCAAATCCATGCCAGCTGAGACACACATGACTTATGCCCTTCAAAATGCAAATCCGTACGCCGTGCTCTGTTTTTATCCTCGGTGTCTGTAGAGCCTGTAGAAATCCACTAGAAGTCAAAGAGCCACACGCTCTGTACAGTCGACGTAATTTAAAATAATAACCTACACCGACGTTACAACGGTGCAGCTTGTAGTGAATTCTGTATGCAAACAGGGTACTGAAATAATCCAGGGATTTTTCAAAGCTTTCTAGCCCCGTTTTCATTAAGCAGATGCGTCACTGTGTGTCGAATTTAGTGTGAACTCGACGTTAAATTCATCAAACGAATGCACGGTGAAGGGAAAAAAAAAAAAAAAAAAAAAAAATGCAAACCCAACACACAGACAGTGTGAAAGGAATCATACACAAAATCCTGATCAAGTTCCTCTCCCTTCACTTCTTAAAAGAGTACACGGAGTACAGGCGCACACCGGTAACGGATGATGACTCACACATTCATTCATGCTATTCCCAGTCCCTCTTCAACCACGCACTCTATATTCCATATGTTCGAGTTTATTCATAGAGCCGACGCTCCCGTCCCGAGTAGTTCTATATGCATCCACTACTGAATAATTGATCTATTTTCGTCACCTGGTCAGATGAGTCAGTAGCAGTGCACCTGAGTGAAGAGGAAAGTGGGAGAGAAAGGGAGCAGGGAAGGAAGAGAGAAGGAAGCGCAGGATAGAAAGAGAGCCCAGAAAAGCAGAATGTGTGTGTGAAAAAAAAAACCAAACAACAACCACCTCAAAGCAAGGTGTTTAACAAACACCAGCGTGGAGGCTTTTGTGCAGTGTGTGTATATGCGCGAGTGTGTTTGTGCGCATAGGGAGGCTTCAGGATGCTGGGTGCTGTCTGAGAGGTCCGACACTGAGTATCGAGCGCTGAAGTATGCTGAAATGAGTCGCGTTCCTGCTGCACACTGACTCATGGACGGAGTCGGGGGGAGGGGAGAACATGTGCAGATATACAAAGAGGAAGTGTGATTGATAAAGACAGCAGCTGTATCCTTTAAGAGCTGCTGTCACTCTCTAAAAGTCGGACTGCCTGAAAGGACGGAATGTCAATGTAACGGCTCACGAGTGCGTACGCCCTTACGGAGGGATGTAGAAGGGAAAAAAGTTTCAGTAAAAAAATATATATATATATTAGAGATGAGCTCTGTGGAAGCTGAGCCCTAGTGTGCCCTGTTGGATGTTCTCTGATAGAAAACAGCACTCGTCTACGTCACTGCTGGGGCTGAATGACAATAACACACACTGGTCTCTGTGAGCGTGATGCGCACAAACACAAACACACCCTGCAGGATGATGGAAGCTTTTGTATGAGGAACGCGGTGTAATAACACACAGGGTTGAGAGAGTGATGTTTGGGGTTGTGTGTGTACACGCCAGAGTGCTCTGGATGCCGTATTTCTGGATGATGGGATTAATACATGCATGAAGTTCTATTTCTGGAGGAGAGAACGGCTCGGATTAGGGTCGCCTGGCTGCTGCCTCCCTCCCTCTTGCCATGCTGATGATCCGGCTGCGTTTCATATCGTACGTGACTGAGCCCCTCAGCTCGCCGCCTGTCCCCTCCCCTTCCGCTCGGTAGCGATTTTATGAATGAGACTAGGAGAAGAGCAGGGGGAGTGGGGTGGGGCTGCGAGAGGGGAATGAGACAACAAGAGAAAGGGAGGGGCAGCAGACAGGGAGCTTCATCTCACAGTGGAGGAAAATGAGACTGCAAAGAAGGATGGACAAAAGAGGAAACAAGAGACACTGCAAAATAAATCACCGGAAGAAAAGAAGAATGCATAAGCACCGAGGTAATTAAGACTTATGTAAACACTGCTTATGGGAATAAAAAAACGAAGCGGGAGAAAGACACAGGGGTTAAAAGAGAAGGCATTCAGTCCAGAAGTGGATTTAAGTCACATTATGTTGTTGCTTTCTCAAACATTCGTGACCGATAATTTTATTATTATTATTTTTTTAACAGATCTGATATTTTGAAATCTGAGTAACGTGGCACAATGCGACTTGGCCAAGAGCAAAGTATACTGATCGGAACAAAATAAATCCACTGGCCAAGGATTATGATTTATTCTTAATGCACTATTTAGAAGTCAGGCATATAAGGAATTTAATAGGTCTCAGTGCTGGAGATTATTTCTTGTCACCATCGTTTCTCAGCCTCACATGCTTTTCCCTCTCACCCAATGCAGACCCCAACTGGGACCTGGTGTGTTCCTATATTTCCCCACAATGTGTCTCAATCAAATGAGTAACACCTGTTCTGCAGCAAATATCATTACGGCCAATTTACTGAGCCATAACTCATGCCGTCTACTATTCCCCAAAAGGTTTCCTCCCTCTTTCTCCCCTACTCCATTTTTTCTATCCACACAAAAATCTCTCCCCGTGTCAATTTATTAAGCCAGCTGTGCAAAGGAACCATGCATCAAATCCTGATAAGTCTTTTCTCTGTGTGGAAATTTGAGCATTGTAATCTCATTTTCTCAATGCTTGCTCTTTAGCTTTTCATTCACGGTTTATTTCATTGGGTGCGCATTTGACGTCAGAATGAACTAATTTCAACTTTTATTCCGTGTTGATTACGGTTCTAGTCTAACAGTGCGAAAAATGTCAGCTGAAACCAAATCTCTGCTGAACAAAACTAAGATGTGAGCTCTCAGAGTGACGTGCGAAGGTACGGTCAACAAAAGCGTTTGCCGTTGTGATGGATCTGTCTTCATTTCTCTTACTCAAATACACAAGAACCATGAGTGATGCTTGTGTCACTGAAGACTGGATTAATGACTGAAGCTCAAGTATGCTGAAGGGGACTGTGGGCAAAACAGAGGAGAGGATTGAAGGGATAAAGACAGAGCTGTGACACGACAAAAAAAATTAATTAAAAAAAAAAATAAAAAAATAAAAAATCAGACCCTAAATAAATATTATTTATAAATAAATAAATAAATAAATAAATAAAAACAAGCAGGGTATAATAATTTTTTTTACACAGTTCCATTCATGTGGAATATATGCTAACCATAATAATAATAATAATAATAATAACAACAACAACAACAACGACGAATACAACAGCATCAACACCAGCAATAATCCCACCATTATTTCCATTACCCTTTTAAGATTTTGCCTTTTCCAAGGATGAAAAAGACCCATAATAATATTGAATATCTAAAATTATAAATACAGCTCTGAAATAAAAACATAATGCTTCACTTTCAAAAATGTTGAACATTTTTCTGACAGAGTTCTTGGCAAGTTTTGTTCTTGTGAACAGGTCCAAACTTATATTCTTCACACATTATTCCTCATCTTTGCCAACAGTTTTACCGCACTGATTGAATATTATGCTTGGAGATGCTTATGTGAATAAAAAGCTACAAATGTAAGCGGCTGCCTAAGGAAGAAGTTAAAGAGAGTAAAAATGTGAGGATGCATAAGAGTAATAGAGTGACGGCACGCGTGACGTTTACCTTTAGACGGTTTGAGTCGCTGGGAGACACGGCGTGTGTGTTTCTCTGCACCTGTAGAGAGTTTAGACAGGACTATCATTGGTAAAAGCACTTCACACACTCACACACACACACCTGTGCACGCAAATAAACAAATCAACAATTACAGCACTTGTGAACTCAAACTATTTTACTGCGAAAACTGATCTTTCTTTCCCTGTTAATTCATGTCCCTGGACATAACATGACTCCTCTGTATTAAAACTGAAACACTATTTTTCTGTAATTGCTAATGAAAATTTAAGGAATTCTGCCTGCCTCTAAATGTTGCCTTATTTTTGATTTAGGAAAAATGTTATGTCATGTTTCACCTGCCTCTGTACCCCATCTCAGCTATCGTCAAGCAAAATCGGTGAGCGCCTTTCTCTCGGACATACAGTGTGTCCAGTTTTGTCATTAAATAACTGAACAAACATAGTTCTGATCTGCTCTAATAACTATACTGTAACTGGCCCACAGAGGTTTCTTCTTGCCCTTTGTTGAGCACGATGAGAGGAGGCCACTTGGCACCACTCACTGCATGGTGTATTCTGGTGCGTGATGAGGTGAGAGAAAGACAAGATGGGCTGGAGAGTGTTATTCTCAGTGCATTCGCCTTGTTCAGCCTTCTCTTCCGAGTTCTCCTGGTCGGCCCATACCACGGCCCTCTCTCTCTGCACCAGGTGCTCCAGCTCCTCCTGCTCTGTGTCGTCTGTGGACATGCCCGCAGCCATCAGGGCTAGGTGCTGGCGACGGTAGGCAGGAAGTAGGGCATGAACCAGTCTGAGAGAGAGAGAGAAAGTTTTTGCAAAGTTTTTTTTTTTATTAAACTATTAAAAACTATTAATAACGAAAGAAACACACCTGTACCGAATGAAAGAATGATGTATATTCAAGACAGAATGTTAATAAAGACAAAGGCTGGGTGGTATGAAAGAAAGAGGAAAAAAAAAAAAAGAAAAAAAAAATATCACACTAATTGTGTCAAATATTTCTATAACAATTATCACAATCTGTAGACATTATAAAGCTATTTAATATAGTTTATAGTTATTTAAAAAGTTCCAAAATACCTGTGTGTATTTCCATAATATCTATATTATTTTATTATTACAGTATCATATGCCCCGATGTCTGTCATCCATAATATAATATATGAATTAAGATTTTGTAATGACCCACCCACTGTGTGTGTATTCTGCTTATTTGTATTCTTTGGGCTTTGATACATACTTGTGTGTATGTTTGTTTTCCTGGTCCTGCAAACTGATGAGATGGTGCATGTGCTTGATGTGCTGCTGCAGGTCAGCCACCTGCAGCTTCAGCCTCTGGCACTGCAGCTCCTTTTTAAGCTCCTACACACACGTGCGCACACACATACACACGTACACACACGGCTTCGGTTTAAAGAGTTGTATAGATACACAAAGCAAATAAATTGCCATGCTAATTGTGTTCTGCTTTTAGATATTATTGACACCCCTGTGTAAGCCCACGAGCTGCTGTTACATTACGACAAGACGTCAGCGCTGACTATTGGGTCGTACTCTGCTATCATTTCACCACTAATATTTAAAAGGAGAAAATAGTCAACACTGAAATCACTGTTATTTATCACAGCCCACATAAGTACAGAATAGTGTTTTGGCATTTTATCATTCATTTAAATCATTTATCATTCAAAAGAAAATGTATTCCCTCCACACTTTCCATTACAAATCAAACCAATGAATAGAGAGCTAAAAGAAAACAAACAACAAACAGACCAATAGATAAAGACTAATCTAAAGCAAAGCCCTTGTTATTATGGTCAGTTACATTTAATGAACAAATCCTGATGAAAATGCAGTTAACTCTGCAGCATTACTGACATTTCTCAGAGAATATTCACCAGCTATATCAATAAAAAGAAAAAAACAAACAAACAATAAATAAATAAAAAATACAAAAAGATCTTAAACTCCATTGGTAAGTGAAAGGAGAAAACAAACAGCATTGTAAGTGAACATGGGGAGTTAGTGTACTGACGTGAATAGCTCATACAAGAACAAGGAGACAGCAGGAAGAAGGTTCTGGGCCTAGAAGGGATCAAACTGTACTAATCCCTCATCTATACCGAGAAACCAGTAGAGAGAAGCGCTGGCACAAAAACAATAGCGGCAGGTCTCGGCTCCACTGATTTGTTTCGGTGCAGCTTTTGTTTTTCCCTTGATCTCTGAGAATGTGCTTTCTGAGGAATCTGTTACTACCCACTGACGCAGAGAGTCGGAAACGCAAGCAGATCACGGAACATTGGACTGGCACATGCATCGCTACGACGCTTTACTTCTAGGAAAAGACGAGAGAGTGAGAGAACGACAGGTAGAGAGATAGCCAGAGTGAGAAGGTATATAGATTCAGGAGCTGAGTGAGTGAGTGAGTGAGTGAGTGAGTGAGTGAGTGAGTGAGTGAGTGAGTGAGTGAGTGAGTGAGTGAGAGAGAGAGAGAAAGAGAGAGAGAGAGAGAGAGAGAGAGAGAGGCAAAGGGAGAATCGATCTCAGTTGTTTTCCTATTTTTACAGAGTTATCTTTTGGTTTTTTACTGAAGTGCTTCAGAAAATACTTCACGTATAAACCACAAAAAAATGTTAATAAACGGATAAATAAAACCCCTTTCCCTTCCGCCCAGTGTCTCCACCGTGAAGCAGATCCGCTAAACACAAAGAAAAATACTATCCCTCAAACAGATGTGCGTTTAAAAACAAACACAAAATACAGGACTATCAATTATGCAATATGTGACCTCGGACCATGGAACTGACCTCTGGTGTGTTTCCTTCATGCCCGAGCAGCTTCATCTCGTTTTCGAGGCGATGGAGCCAACCTTCGTTCTCCTGGAAGTTCTTCCCGTTGTCCTCCAGCCTCCTTTTTAGGTGCTGCCGATGAGACTGCAGAGACGCCAGCTTGCGCTCGTACTTACAGGTGGCCTAACACACACAATGTAGGTTTTCCAATCTCAATGTGTACAGTTGATCTTAAGAGACATCATAACCTACCTGACCAATTGAAAAATTTGTTCCTGTACACCCGCCACCACCACCCCCAAGTCAACCACCCCCACCGCCCCAAAACACAGACAACATCTTGAGATAATAGTTTGAAAATCAGTGATAAATTGTTGAAACACAGAATGACGTTGAGAAACCTCATTTTTGTGCTCGGCAGTGTGTGTAAAAGGATGAAACCGGTACCTTCTCTGCTTTGTCGTCTGGGAAGAACAGCAGGCCCTGCTTGTGCCACTCCTCCCTGTGACTGTGCCTTAGCTGGTTCTCCTTTAGCTGCTTCTCGATGTCCAAGTGCTCCTTACGCAGCTGCAGGCGTGCGGCGAACAAGCTGCGCAGAGACTCGGACATTCTGCACACACAGACACAAACACTGTTTAACAAGGCTTCGGTGGAAAAGCCTACCGATACGATGTATATTTGTACAACTTGTTATAATTATCACTTGGATGTTTGTGTCATACTAAAGGACAATGTGCTTACGTAAACAAGGCCAGCGGACCAAACAATGATAGCATTGCTGAGAATTCAAAAATTGCAGGGCAAAGCAACGTATCCAAAGAAAAGAAATGTAAAACCTCAGTTGCCCTTGAAAATGGTGAGAGTACAATAGAGCTCGTTTATTTGAAGTCAACAGCTACTCCCACATGAAGAGGGTGTGGAGGCTTGTGTAAATTGCTAGCATAGACAAACAGCATCTGCAGAAGAGCCTTTTCAGAGAGAAAGAGAACTGGTCTATGTTCTGGATTGAATCCCAGGTGCACAGAGCTACCAACACTGGGCCCTTGAGGAAGGGCCTTAACACCCAAATGTTCAAAATAAGCTAAAAATCTAAGGCGCGCTGGATAAGGGCGTCAGTCAAATGCCGTATATGTAACGTAGACGTACTGAAATCATACATCATGTCGATCAAATTGCAGTGCAGTAGATCCAATCAAGATACAATATATATAGAGCAAGGAACGAATTGTTGCCTCGTGTATTGACGTTGTATTGTGTGGAAGCCTGAAGTTTACACCCTTACTAGTTTAATGTTATTACTTAACAATAACTACCACTTTTTAGTCTAGAAAAATAGGTTTCCTGGCAACCAAAACATAAGTATTAACAACATATAGTATATACTCGAGTAGTGTAGATGATCATACTAAGCGATTCATTAAGTAGCATTTATAATTGCTAGCACTGTCAGTACTGTATGATGAAATGGGGTTTGAATTAGAATCAAAGCTCAGCTCCAAACTAAACATGAAAGTTGTTAACGAGGTTTGATTTTAAGTGCACGCATTTAATTACAGCCCCTCTAAAGCCAGCAGCATCATGAAGCTTTTCAGTTTAATGTCACATAAAGATGAATTTAAAGTTGCCAGGCACGAACAAGCGCACGGAGGGTGTTGTGTTCTATTGCACATTGTTTGACTGGGGTTGGGGTTTTGTGCGTTCGGTGTCTGACAATTTCTCTAACGCAATAAACAGGAACGTGATGAGGAAAAACGGCTAGAAGTATTTCTTCAAAATATTCGCCGTCGCTGAACGTGCCATGTTTGTTGTTTCCGGTGGCCACAGACATTTTGTAGACACTCAGTCTGAGTTTCTGGCTACAGTTGGATCTCTGAGTTCATTCGCTGTGGCTGAGTTAATGTTCGAGTGAGTGCCTTCCTTCTATCTGCAAAACGTACACACAACCCACACAGTCACCAGAGGAAGGTATTGGCACGTAGGTGGGAGTTGAGAGTGTTAGGAAAAAAAAAAATGCTTTAAATGCAATAGAGATGAAAGAGAAAGAGCAAGAGAGGTCATCGCCAGTGTGACGTAGGTGCAGCGGTGCCACCGGCGACCTTCTGTGTTCGGAGCGTTTTTAATGCAGGCAGGAGTGTGCCGCCATTCCTTCCTGCCTAACCCCTCCCTCCTGTCTCCCTCTCCTTCCTCCCAGTTGTGAATTCTAATGCTGGTGAATGAAAATGCGTAGGCGTACGACTCATTCATTCCTCCCTCACCGCCTACTCTCACCCCTCCCACACCCGCTTTTCCCCACCTCTCTTTCTATCGCTGTCTCACGGATGGCGCTGCAGCACTTGCTGACAAGCGGCACACGATGAAGCCGGGCGGGGAGATGTAATTGGCGAGGGACGAGCAGGGCCTGCCGTCACGTTATGATAAATTCCGATCTCTGAATACGTAGCTGGAGGGAAATAATTAGACATAAAGAAAAAGCAAACTTCCAGTCCCAAGGGGTCTGATAAAAAAAAAAAATAATAAAAAAAATGTAGTGAAACGGAAACCTCCACCTGCAATGACCTCAAGCCTTGTTCTGTGTAGTCTTACTCATCAATTATTGATACGCATTAAAAGTTTTAAAGGGCAGCGTTAAAGAGAAGCTACACATTACACATGGGATAAAATAAACAACTAAACAAACAAAAATGCTGGGCTCCAGCCACAAACTCCTGTGCGCAAACTATGCTCGGTATGCCTGCGTGACGGCAAAGACGTGCATGCACATGCAGGCGAACGGCTTACTTCTCGAATTCAGCTCTTTTCTGGCTGGAGATTGGATTAAGGGCAGGAGCCTCTGCCTTCCGCTCCTCGTATTCTCGCAGTTTCTGTTTCAGCTGCATAATCTGCAAACGCACACAAACACACACTTAGCCTGGTCTCGACTAACATGCGTTTCGTTCTAATTATCTCACCCGTCTCACCTGCTCAGAGAAACAGAGCATATTTACACACACACATACACAGCACAGGGAAACGAGTGTTATATGTTTGCGTTTAAGATTCACCAGCCAGATCACACAATTGAGAGCAATTATGAAATGTAAACATGAAAACAAACAAAAAATAATACCCTTACCTCAGCCTTCTGTTTCTCACATATGACTGCATACTGCCCAACATGACTGTCCACACTCACAACATTACTTTTCAGCTGCGTGAGAGATAAGAGGTAAAAAGTACTGAATTATTACATTTCAGATACACCCACTGACACCTATAATAGCACTGTAAACACCTTCGCACCCCCTGAGTCACACAAAATATCCATAGGGCTACGTGATCTCGGTGAATTTTGTTGGTCATAGTTGTTGGTCATATTCGCTGCTTTGAGTATTTTCAACTGCTGCTGAAAATCTCCAAGGATTTTCACACACAACGATATGTAATGTTTACACGGAACGGTAGGAAAACAAAAAAACAAAAAAGTTCTGCAGGTGGAAATGCAATGTTAATGAGAGAGGTCAGGGGAGAAGATCCAGATTGGTTTGAGCTGACAGGAAGGCTACTGAAACTCAAATATCCGCTGTTTACAACCATGGTGAGCAGAAAATCATCTGAAAATGCGCTACAGCAGTAGCGTGCGTGCACACACACACACACACACACACACACACACACCGGTGTATGATGTAGCCTTAGAAACCTTTTTTTTTTTTTTTTTTTTGCTGACAGGAGAGGAACCCCATGTGGTCTTCGGTTCTTGAAGCGCAATCTCCTAAAACTCTGCCTGCACTGGCAATGTTCTGTCTTTGTGTCATCAAAACAGACTCTTTTAGTTTATATTATCTTATTATAATAGTATATAATAATATATAAGTATTCAAATAACACTGGAAAGTGACAAGTGACTTGCATCGCTTATAACTCGCTGCTTGTGGCCGTGTAGCGTCTGATACTGTTGTGTATATTTGTGAAGAAATAAGAAGAAACCAAGGTTGTAAGCCTGACTTCTAGTTTTGCATGTCATACAGTAGGAACTAAAGCTGTGACCAGGAAAGTGAAGAAATGTTGCACAAGGATCGAATTGATTCAGGTATTTCTTTGGACTTAGTTCCTTGCTGTGCTTCGCACCCAATTTGCATGGAATTAACAACATTTCAATTGTAATTTCATGCTCCTGTTTGGTTGCTTGCTGCTGGCACTGAAATTGAAATGACACAGATCATCAATGGCTAGTGTGTGTTTGTGTGTGTAAGGGAGAGAGAGAGAGAGAGAGAGAGAAAGAGAGAGAGAGATGATCTTACTGTAGACTTGATCTCCTTGGCCCGGTTAGCATACTTGAGCGTATTGTGCGTGTCCTCGTACGAAAGTGATGACGGGCTAATGTTTGCGATCATCACAGTTCTACAGTTCCCACCCAGTGAGTCCTTTAGCAATCGCGTCAACTTGCTGTCTCTGTAAGGAATGTGATTCTTCTTACTCTAAACCAGGAAAAGAGAGAGAGAGACAGAGAGAGAGACAGAGAGAGAGAGAGAGAGAGAGAGAGAGAGAGAGAAATCAAGTAAGCAATCAGCTAATCCACAAACAACACTACATTCAGAAAAAATGGCTCAACAGACGCCTTTGTAGATTAAAAGAGCACGATTTTCTTAAACCTTAGCTCAGATTCCGACCGAAACAGGAGGCTTGACACCCTCATTAAAAGTGCACTGTTGAACATAACCACAGTGGCAGCCTATTGATTTGAGCTGGCTAGTGCTGTATTGTAATACACGCTTAGAAAGGAGGTGCATGCCTTTTTTTTTTTTCTTTTCACTGTGCATCTACGCAGAAGTGAGTCACATTTCACAGCAGCTGACCAAAGGCAATCTCAGGTTCTAAAATGCCAAGTGAAATCCCACAGCTTGGTTGAAAACTCGACAAGCACGAAGCTTTATGACCAAATTACTGCACAGCTGGGTGTGTTAAGGAAGCTGTCGGCCCTGCATACACATGGCAGCAGCTCCAGGTAGAAAGACTGGGTGATTCCTTTTCACAGGGAACTGATTCGGTACAACATGCTGTATCTGGGACTGGTGTGTGAGTCCATAGGTGTGTAATGAGTGTATAGAAAGGAGGAAAGAAAGAAAGAGCAACAGAGAGTTTACATTAATTTATAGCTGATTTACTTTTCACTGCAGTTAGGAAAACACCAGGCAATAATTTAAAAGAAACAAATTAAGACCACATTTTTGCCCTGTTTCTCTCTAAAGTCTGTAATATAAATAAATTGTTCAAAGCTAACACGCCCCAGCCACAGAACCCTTTAACGTTGTAATAATTAACCCTTTAATAACTACCATTAAAACCCTCAGTACAGATATACACTATTTATAGGTTTTTGATTTTGATTCATTAAGGTTTGGATTAAACTGATTAAATACTAGTGACCAGTCAAGCAGACTCATAAATAAAAGCACTTAGTAATAAATATATTATCTTTGTTAACAGTGGCCTGTTATTTTCACCCAGTGTGAGAATTACAGGTCTACTGTGTCTTTAAACTAAAACTGTACACTTACAATGGACTGACGTTTTACACAGTCATCACTTATCTTTAATTAGTCCAACAGAACACTAAAAAGAGCGGCATATTTTGACAGTGTTCTCAGTGTCTAAAGGCAGCGGGTCTGTTTCAGGTGTGGGTAAGACGAGACAGGCTAATGTATGCGAATAGCATGAAAACAAACCCACACTGCAGTGAGGCCCAGAGACAGGAACAAACCTGCTCACCTTACTCCCCTCCACTGCTAACACTAACCCACATACCCCCCCCACGCCTACAAAAAAACCCACCGAAAACCCACCCACTGACAAATCTGATTTACAGTTGTGAGTTAAGGTTATTAGTGCATGTTCACTACGGACACTTTTGCTACCTTTAAGGCTGACCTCGGTTCCAGCGTAAGCTTTCTTGGGAGGTTGTTTCATAAACTAAGCACAGCACTGGACAAAAACAAACATGGGAGAAAAAAAAGAAAGAAAAAAAAAAAAAACAACAACACGGCAACTAGGATAATAAGAGAGCCTTACAAGGCTCTGTGCTGTTCAGACAAATAAACAAAGCGAACAAACAAGAGAAAATGACTTGGACGTCAGCTTGGGAAAGCAAACTGAGAACTTTCAAAAGGCGCTTCAACCCAGTCCTTCAGACTCACCTAGGAGTAGAAAATTCTCCCCCACCTGTAAACAATCAACGAGTTTCACTGCTGCTAAAAAACGCTGTGGTGAAATCGTACCTCGACTCTCCGGCTGCATTAATTAGACCAGACAAAAAGAGCTCAAGCTGAAGTGTGGTTCTGATTATTAATGTGTATATAGAATGATCATCTTCTCCACACACCAACAGCCCTAATCATATACTCTTTACTCAAAAAAAATAAATAAATAAAATAATAATAATAAAATAAACACACAAATAAATACCACAGGCTGATTCTAATTAGTATCTCAAACCATGGGTAAAGGTCAGAGGTCACCTGGACCAGACCTAATTACTACCGACTGATTTCTATCACTGCATTACATAAACCTCAAAGGGTCTGAAAGCTAGGAAACAGAAAAACACTACAAATAAAACCATGAACAGAAACAAGATAAGGATTTTGATTTCTGATGAGATATTGTGCTTAAGCCATATTGTACATGCTGACCAGCACCAAACCTTCATCTCTTATGAGCCATGTGAACAGTGATGTACTGTAAAACCACCTCTACTATTCGACCAAGAACATACAGTCTGACGTCTGACTGATGAATTGCGCGGTGCTCATGTTAATCCGTGTGTGTTCTGCATAAAGAGATAATCGCTTGGTTTGGCATGTTATTACTTTAGCACATTCCTATTGTACAATACAAATGGCAAACCCAATCTTGTAAACAATGAATAAAACGATTATCTCCGTAATGCTATTGAGAAAAGGGCAAAAAGAAAAACAAAGTGTACTCTAGCTGAGCTGTGGCAAGTCCTCTAAAACAAACAGAAAAGCAGTTTATCACAGTTAATGACATGAAACACTTACAGGCAGATTTAACAGCATTTTGTGAGACTACAATCTATAGCAGTCACGCGCTAATGGGATCGGATATAAATTACTCTCCATCCCTTTCGGCGCGGGAAAATCCGGATACAGCTGAACACAGAGTGTGTGGCGGCGGCGCGCTGGAGCCAAAAGCAGTGTGCAGACAGGGATCCCACACAAACACGCGCGCACACACACACAAACAGAGGCCCCTGAGGAGAGGGATTAGTGTAGACAATAGAGGCAAGGCTAAGAGAGGTGTAGCTCTCCCAGGGCAGATAGCATCAGTTCAGCCCAAAAGGAGAAGTGGAGAGTCTGAGACTGATATCCTGGGAGCGGATGCCAGGAAGAGCGTGCCGCACTGGGACGCAAACCCGACTGACCCTGGCTGCCTGGGTGCCAAGGAATGTTTAGAGTGACATACAAGTTCAAGTCCATTGTTCACTATCAAAAAAAAATTTTTTTTTTTCACTTATTAAAAGACTTGCACAACATTTTCCACAACTGATCCTTATTTAATAGATTAACAATATATAATCGTCTAACGAGGATTTTTTTCCCCCCGTTTATTAAAATTGGAACTGGAAAAAAATCTATAGTTTATTCAAAGCACAACAGTCTCTTAATCTGCAATATCTGATCCTGGCTCATTATGACGAGGACTGCTGCATTATGCATCACTGCTGATACTGCTGTGAACATTTTATTTTTTATTTTCTTAAATTTTTAATGAGAAGGTGATGCCAGCAAAATCTTGAAAAAAAAAAAGTCAGAAAACAAATGCGAATACGTTGATGAGGGGATGTAAAAAAAAAAAAAAAAATGAAAAAAAAAAAAAAACGTAAATAAATGTAATTGTGGGGATGTTGTAACCTAATGGCTAAAGTGACTACCAATAAGAAGGTTGCGATTTTGAATCCCAGGTCCACCAAGCTCCCACTGCTGGGCCCCTGAGAAAGGCCCTTAACCCTCTAATGTATAAAATGTCTGTCACTCTGGATATGGCTGTCTGCCAAATGCCATAAGTGTAAATGCTACGATCATGCTGAATAAAATCGGTGATAATGCAGCCGAGAAAGTACGAAGTGTGGGTGATCATATAGAGCATATTTTGTAGATGATAAATAAGTATGTATCGTTACTCTCCTTGGCTTCCCACTTTTCAGACATGAAGAAAAAAGGAGAAGAAGAAGAAGAAGAAGAAGAAGAAGAGAGAAAAAATTAAGAATAATAAAATCTTTGTTTTTTACAACATTAAATATAGCATGCAATTAGTCTTGAGTGTCCAAAAAAAAAAAAAAAACGTATACTGCTATTATATTTTGATCACTTCCTGTATTATTAATATTTATCAGCTTTATTATTTTTAAAGATTTCATTTTAGAATTCAAAAGCCTCAATATATTAACAAAAGGGATTGTGATGGCTGGTTTGATAAATCAATAATTATTGACCAATATTTGGTACAATGGAAACCAGAGAATCATATTTAGCACTTAAACACAGTATGGTTCAGTTGACAGGAGAAACAATAAAGTGAGGAGGCAAAAATCATCAGGATACCACAGCTATTGTGTAAAAAAAGAAGACATTCTTGTTCAGCACAGGCATTTCTGTCTGTGTAGTTGATGGTTACCTTCGGGTCAGCGAGCGCGTTGATGACATTGGCCAGGGCGAGAAGAGATCGGTTGATGTTGGCTCCTTCCCGGAGGCGAGCTCCTTTAGCGTTGGTGGCGCTGGCCCTCTCTGAACCGGCTAGGTCAATCAGACTCATCTTGGCCACACACACATTTGGATTCAGACAGGCTGTCTTATCCTGCTGCCTCAGGTAGATCTGTCCAGCAAGACAAGTGGAAAAGGATGAATGAGCAAAGTCAACTAGTTTGAAAGACCTTTGTGATGTAAGAAATAACACACTTCAGACTGCGCTGTTATACAATAATAATGGAGCCAAAGGAGAAAGTGTGCTGTGCATGCTGATACAGTCCCCAAGTGAAGAGCTGCTACACACGATGTGCATTATTGTCACAGTGGTGTGTGTTATTCCGCTTATACAACAGCGATTTCTAGTCATTACAATATTTCTAGTTAGATTTAACGTCCATACGATAGACAAGTTAGACTCGGTTCTCACCTACATTCTATCTGAGATTAACAATTGTTCCCACATCGCACTCTCACACACACTCACTTAATCTCTCGATCTTTCATTAGATCAGATCTCTCTCCCTCTCTCAAATAGTAGCCAGTCGTATTAACCAGAACCCGAAAAGAGGAAACTCGTTACGAAGCGCTTCCAACCCATAAACGTTTAATAAATATCTCCTTAAGAACATCTTCGCATCAACAATAATAGATACAGAAACAAGACCCTGTATATGAGCTGTGACTACAGAAACACTAATGTGAAAGAAGGAGCACATTTACATAAACCCATCGCTCATGTTACAGCTGGAACTGCTGTGCTACTGACCAATCCAATGTGAGCTGATTCCTCAAATAAGATTGGTCAGCAGCACAGCTCAGATAGTAACGGTACTGGAGTTTAAACTTTATATTAATGTTACTCGTTGTAATAGGTCATTTAAATGCAATTCGTTTCTATAGTATCGAACATGGAAGCGGTTTCATATGGATTGTTTTTTTTTATTTAACAAGAAACTGTCTAATTAATCAATGACACATGCACAAGAGTGCTGTTTCACTGAACATCAGCATGGCTGTATAGAAATAAAATGAAAATAATTCCATGCTACACACAGTGACAGCCCATAAAACGTGTAGTAACAATGGGATT